>NC_092004.1:6124162-6424162 GCF_044704955.1 Pristiophorus japonicus | reverse complement strand
CTTTCTCTCCATATCCCTTGATCCCCTTAACCATAAGGGCCATATCTAACTCCCTCTTGAATATATCCAATGAACTGGCATCAACAATTTTCTGCAGCAGGGAAGTCCACAGGTTAACAATCTCTGAGTGAAGAAGTTTCTCCTCATCTCAGACATGAATCGCCTACCCCTTATCCTAAGACTATGTCCCCTGGTTCTGGACTTCCCCAGTATCGGCAACATTCGTCCTGCATCTAAGCTGTCCAGTCCCGTCAGAATCTTATATGTTTCTATGAGAACCCCTCTCATCCTTCTAAACTTCAGTTAATAAAGGCCCAGTTGATCCAGTCTCTCCTCGTATCACAGTCCAGCCATCCCTGGAATCAGTCTGGTGAACCTTCGCTGCACTCCCTCAATAGCAAGAACATCCTTCCTCCGATTTGGAGACCAAAACTGAACACAATATTCCAGGTGAGGCCCCACTAAGGCCCTGTAGAACTGCATTAAGACCTCCCTGCTCCTAAATTCAAATCCCTAAGCTATGAAGGCCAACATACCATTTGCTTTCTTTACCGCCTGCTGTACCTGCGTGCCCACTTTCAGTGACTGATGAACCATGACACCCAGGTCTCCTTGCACCTCTCCATTTGCTAATCTGCCGCCATTCAGATTATATTCTGCCTTGGTGTTTTTGCCCCCAAAAATGGATAACCTCACATTTATCCACATTATACTGCATCTGCCATGCATTTGCCCACTCACCTAACCTGTCCAAGTCACCCTGCAGCCTCTGAGCATCCTCCTCCCAGCTCACACCGTCACCCAGTGTAGTGTCATCGGCAAACTTGGAGATATTACACTCTATTCTTTCATGTAAATCGTTAATGTATATTGTAAAGAGCTGGGGTCCCAGCACTGAGCCCTGCGGCACTCCACTAGTCACTGCCTGCCATTCTGAAAAGGACACGTTTATCCAGACTCTCTGCTTCCTGTCTGCCAACCAGTTCTCTATCCACACAAGTACATTACCCCCAATACCATGCGCTTTGATTTTGCACAACAATCTCTTGTGCGGGACCTTGTCAAAAGCCTCTTGAAAGTTCAAATACACCACATCCACTGGTTCTCCCTTGTCCACTCTGCTAGTTACATCCTCAAAAAATTCCAGAAGATTCGTCAAGCATGATTTCCCTTTCATAAATCCATGCTGACTTGGTCTGATCCTGTCACTGCTTTCCAAATGCGCTGCTATTTCGTCCTTAATGATCGATTCAAACATTTTCCCCACTGCTGATGTCAGGCTAACCAGTCTATAATGACCCGTTTTCTCTCTCCCTCCTTTTTTAAAAAGTGGTGTTAGATTAGCTACCCTCCAGTCCATAGGAACTGATCCCGAGTCGATAGACTGTTGGAAATTGATCACCAATGCATCCACTATTTCTAGGGCCACGTCTTTAAGTACTCTGGGATGCAGACTATCAGGCCCCGGGGATTTATCGGCCTTCAATCCCATCAATTTCCCTAACACAATTTCCCACCTAATATCCTTCAGTTCCTCCTTCGCACTAGACCATCTGTCCCCTAGTACATTCGGAAGGTTATTTGAATCTTCCTTCATGAAGACAGAACCGAAGAATTGGTTCAATTGGTCTGCTATTTCTTTGTTCCTCATTATAAATTCACCTGATCTGACTGCACGGGACCTACGTTTGTCTTTACTAATCTTTTTCTCTTCACTTATTTGTAGAAGCTTTTGCAGTCAGTTTTTATGTTCCCTGCAAGCTTCCTCTCGTACTCTATTTCCCTCTCTTAATGAAACCCTTAGTTCTCCTCGGTTGAATTCTAAATTTCTCCCAGTCGTCAGGTTTGTTGCTCTTTCTAGCCAATTTATATGCCTCTTCCTTGGCTTTAACACTATCCTTAATTTAACTTGTCAGCCATGGTTGAGCCACCTTCCCCGTTTTATTTTAACTCCAGATAGGGATGTACAATTGTCGAAGTTCATCCATGTGATCTTTAAATATTTGCCATTGCTTATCCACCGTCAACCCTTTAAGTATCCTTTGCCAGTCTATTCTAGCCAATTCACGCCTCATATCATCGAAGTTACCTTTCCTTATGTTCAGGACCCTATTTTCCGAATTAACGTTGTCACGCTCCATCTTAATAAGGAATTCTACCATATTATGTTCACTTTTCCCTAAGGAGCCTCGCACAACAAGATTGCTAATCAGTCCCTTCTCATTACACATCACCCAGTGTAGGATGGCCAGCTCCCTCGTTGGTTCCTCGATATATTGGTCTGGAAAACCATCCCTAATACATTCCAGGAAATCCTCTTCCACCGCATTGCTACCAATAGGTTAGCCCAATCTATATGTAGATTAAAGGCACCCATGATTACTGCTGTACCTTTATTGCACAAATCCTTTATTTCTTGTTTGATGCTGTCCCCAACCTCACTACTATTATTTGGTGGTCTATACAACTCCCAGTCGCGTTTTCTGTCCTTTGGAATTCGCTAACTCCACCCAAATCGATTCCACATCATCCAGGCGAATGTCCTTGCTTACAAATGCATTGATTTCCTCTTTAACCAGCAACATCACCCTGCCTCCTTTTCCTTTCTGTCTATCTTCCTAAATGCTGAAAATCCTTGGATGTTGAGGTCCCAGCCTTGGTCACCCTGGAGCCATGTCTCCGTGATGCCAATCACATCGTATCCGTTAGCTGCTATCTGCGCATTTAATTCATCCAACTTATTCTGAATACTCCTCGCATTGAGGCACAGAGCCTTCAGGCTTGTCTTTTTAACACACTTTGCCCCTTTAGAATTTTGTTGTAATGTGGCCCTTTTTATTTTTGCCCTCCACTTTTACTATTCTCCTTTCTAGCTTTTGCTTCTGCCTCTATTTTATTTCCCTCTGTCTTCCTGCCTAGGTTCCCATCCCCCTGTCATATTGATTTAACTCCTCACCAACAGCACTAGCAAACACTCCCCCCAGGACATTGGTTCTGGTCCTGCCTAGGTGCAGACGGTCCGGTTTGCACTCGTCCCACCTCCCCCAGAACCTGTTCCAATGTCCCAGGATTTTGAATGCCTCCCTTCTGCACCACTCCTCAAGCCACGTATTCATCTGAGCTATCCTGCGATTCCTACTCTGACTAGCACGTGGCACTGGTAGCAATCCTGATATTATTACTTTTAAGGCCAACTTTTAAAATTTAACTCCTGGCTCCCTAAATTCGTTTCGTAGGACTACATCCCGTTTTTTACCTATGTCATTGGTACCTATTGCACCATGACAACTGGCTGTTCACCCTCCCTTTTCAGAATGTCCTGCACCCACTCCAAGACATCCTTGACCCTTGCACCAATGAGGTAACATACCATCCTGGAGTCTCGGTTGCGGCCGCAGAAACGCCTACCTATTCCCCTTAAAATGCAATCCCCTAACACTATCGCACTCCTACTCGTTTTCCTGCCCTCATGTGCGGCAGAAAAAGCCACCGTGCCATGAACTTGTCTGCTGCTGCCCTCCCCTGATGAGTCATCCCCCTCAGCAGTTCCCAAAGCAGTGTATCTGTCTTGCAGGGTGATGACCGCAGGGGACCCCTGCACTACCTTCCTTGCACTGCTCTTCCTTTTGTTCACACATTCCCTATCTGGCTGTGTACCCTTTAACTGTGGTAAGACCAACTCATTAAACGTGCTATTCACGTCATTCTCAGCATCGTGGATGCTCAAAAGTGAATCCACCTGCAGCTCCAGTGCCGCAATACGGTCCGTCAGGAGCTGGAGGCGGAAACACTTCCTGCACACATAGTCGTCAGGGACACCGGAAGTGTTCCTGATTTCCCACATAGTACAGGAGAAGCATAACACGTGTCTGAGCACTCCTGCCATGATTTAACCCTTAGCTGTATTTAAACTGGCAACAACAATGTTCAAAGGTTGCTTCCTGATGTAAAAAAGAAAAAGAAAAGCTACCTACCAATAACCAGCCAATCACTTACCCGCCTCCTCGACCCCGGAACTCCCGCCCCCTCGACCCCGGAACTCCCGCCCCCTCGATCCCGGAACTCCCGCCTCCTCGACGCCGGAACTCCCGCCGCCTCGATCCCGGAACTCCCGCCTCCTCGACCCCGGAACTCCCGCCCCCTCGACCCCGGAACTCCCGCCTCCTCGACCCCAGACTCTCACTGCTCAACTGCCCGAACTCCTCCTCCGACAAACCTTTATAGGCCTCCTCGATCCCGGACATACCAGAGATGCAGAGTCAAATCCACACTCCCATACCAGACACCCACTATATAAGAAAATAAGAACATAAGAAATAGGAGCAGGAATAGGCCATACGGCCCCTCGAGCCTGCTGCGCCATTTAATACGATCATGGCTGATCCGATCATGGACTCAGCTCCACTTCCATGCCCGCTCCCCATAACCCCTTATTCTCTTATCGGTTAAGACACTGTCTATCTCTGTCTTAAATATATTCAATGTCCCAGCTTCCACAGCTCTCTGAGGCAGCGAATTGCACTGATTTTCAACCCTCTGAGAAGAAATTCCACCTCCACTCAGTTTTAAATGGGGGGGCTCTTATTCTAAGATTATGTCCCCTAGTTCTAGTCTCCCCTATCAGTGGAAACATCTTCTCTGCTATCACCTTGTCAAGCCCCCTCAGAATCTTATACATTTCGATAAATCACCTTTCATTCATTCTTCTGAATTCAATGAGTAGAGGCCCAACCTCCTCAATCTTTTCTCAACCCTTCATCTCTGGAATCATCCTACTGAACCTTCTCTCAACTTCCTTCAAAGCAAGTATATCCTTTCGTAAATATGGAAACCAAAACTGCACGCAGTATTTGAGGTGTGGCCTCATCAATAACCTGTAGAACGTTAGCAAGACCTCCCTGCTTTTGTACTCCAGCCCCTTTGCAATAAAGGACAAGATTGCATTGGGCTTCCTGATCACTTGCTGTACCTGCATACTAACCTTTTGTGTTTCATACACAAGTACCGCCAAGTCCCGCTGTACTGCAGCACTTTGCAATCATTCTCCATTTAAATAATAACTTGCTCTTTCATTTTTTTTCTGCCATAGTGCATGACCTCACACTTTCCAACATTATACTCCATCTGCCAAATTATTGCCCACTCATTTAGCCTATCTGTGTCCTTTTGCAGATTATTTGTGTCCTGCTCACACATTGCTTTTCCTCCCATCTATGTATCGCTAGTAAACTGGGCTACTTTACAGTCTGTCCCTTCTTCCAAGTCGTTAATATAGCTTGTAAATAGTTGGGGTCCCAACACTGATCCCTGCGGTACCCCACTAGTTACTGATTGTCAACCCGAAAAATAACCATTTACACCGACTCTCTGTTTTCTGTTAGTTAGCCAATCCTCTATCCATGCTAATATATTAACATCAACCCTGTGAAATTTTATCTTGTGCAGTAATCTATTATGTGGCACCTTGTCAAATGCCTTCTGGAAGCCCAAATACACCACACCCACTTCATCCACCCTGTTGGTTACATGCTCAAAGAATTCCAGCAAATTTGTCAAACTTAACTTCCCCTTCATAAATCCATGCTGACTCTGCCTGACCGAATTATACTTTTCCAAATGTCATGCTAATGCTTCTTTAAGAATTAACTCTTTAACATTTTCCCAAATACAGATGTTAGGCTAACTGGTCTATAGTTTCCTGCTTTTTGTCTGCCTACTTTTTAACCGAGTGCGGCTCTCGGGCCCCGAGCAACACCGAGTGCGGCTCTCGGTCCCCGGGCAACATCGAGTGTGGCTCTCAGTCCCCGGGCAACACAGAGTGCGGCTCTCGGGACTCGGGCAACACTGAGTGCGGCTCTCAGGCTCCGGACAACACCGAGTGCAGCTCTCAGGCCCCTGACAACACCGAGTGCGGCTCTCGGGCACCGGGCAACACCGAGTGCGGCTCTCGGGCCCCGGGCAAAACTGAGTGCGGCTCTCAGGCCCCGGACAACACCGAGTGCAGCTCTCAGGCCCCGGACAACACCGAGTGCGGCTCTCAGGCATCGGACAAGACCGAGTGCAGCTCTCGGGCCCCGGGCAACACCGAGTGCGGCTCCCGGGCCCCGGGCAACACCGAATGCAGCTCTCAGGCCCTGGGCAACACCGAGTGCGGCTCTCAGTCCCCGGGCAACACCGAGTGCTGCTCTCAGGCCCTGAGGCAGAGCCGCCGGGCCAGGCACCAGCCAACCGCGGGGACAGCACCTCCCCCACACCAGGAATACAACAACTTGCGTTTATACAGCAGGCCCAGCAATTCCCAGCCGCTCTATGTCAGGGTGGGCACTGGATGTGGAAGTCACTCCCTGGCCTCCTGTGTGGATCTGTTTGTTGCATCAGTTTGAGCTGGATGGAGAGGGGGGAGAAGCTGGTAGGTTTCACCCCCAGTAATTCTGGGCCCAGTGGGACCAACACATTCCCATGTGGGCCTGTCGAGGGAGATGGGTTCCCTTCCCTGAAGGACAGTAGTGACCCAGATGTGTTTTTACGACTATCCGGCAGCTTTCATGGTCACTTTTTTCTAGTGCCGACCCCAAAAATGAACAGACTCATTAAGCTCAATTTCACAACCTGCCTTTGTGTTTTTGTGGGTTCTCTCTCACACTCCCTTTTTCGTGTTTGAAATTCATTTTACAGGGTGTTAAAAGGGGAGGATTTGTAGACTGGAAGCTCAAACCAAATATCACCTCAAGATCTGACAGTCACTCGCTACATCTGGACTGGAATATCATCAGCTTTTGACCATGGAATCAGAAGGCACCGTTCACAGTGGGGAGAAACGGTACACGTGCTCTGTGTGTGGACAAGGCTTCAGCCGATCGTTCAAACTGGAGAGACACAAGTGCAGTCACACTGGGGAGAAACCGTGTAAATGTGCGGATTGTGGGAAACAATTCAACTACCCGTCCCAGCTGGAAATACATCGGCGAGGTCACACTGGGGAGAGGCCGTTCACTTGCTCCGACTGTGGGAAGGAATTCACTGTGTCATCCCACCTGCTGACACACCAGCGAGGTCACACTGGGCAGAGGCCTTTTAAATGTTCAGACTGTGAGAAGAGTTTTCAAAGTAAACAGCAGCTGCTGATACATCAGCGAGGTCACACTGGGGAGAGGCCGTTCACCTGCTCGGATTGTGGGCAGGGTTTCACTCTGTCATCCCATCTGCTGACACACCAGCGAGTTCACACTGGGGAGAGACCTTTTAAGTGTTCTGATTGTGAGAAGAGTTTTAAAAGCAAACAGCACCTCCTGATACCCCAACAAGTTCACACTGGGCAGAGGCCTTTTAAATGTTCTGATTGTGAGAAGAGCATCTGCTGAGACACCAGCGACTTCACACTGGGGAGAGGCCGTTCACCTGCTCTGACTGTGGGAAGGGATTCACTCTGTCATACCACCTGCTGAGACACCAGCGAGTTCACACTGGGGAGAGGCCGTTCAGCTGCTCTGAATGTGGGAAGGGATTCACTCGTTCATCCCACCTGCTGAGACACCAGCGAGTTCACGAGAGGCCGTTCACATGTTCTGAGTGTGGGAAGGGATTCACGCAGTTATCCGACTTGCTGACACATCAGCGAGTTCACGCTGTGGAGAGACCATTCCCCTGCTCTGAATGTGGAAAGAGATTCACTTGCTTATCCGAACTACTGATACACCAGCGAATTCACACTGGGGAGAGGCCGTTCACCTGCTCCAAGTGTTGGAAGGGATTCACGACCTCATCCAACCTGCTGAGCCACCAGCGAGTTCACAAGTAACTGCAGGGGTTGGATGCTGCTATTATTAGAAACATAGAAACATAGAAAATAGGTGCAGGAGTAGGCCATTCGGCCCTTCTAGACTGCACCGCCATTCAATGAGTTCATGGCTGGACATGCAACTTCAGAACCCCATTCCTGCTTTCTCGCCATACCCCTTGATCCCCCTAGTTGTAAGGACTTCATCTAACTGCTTTTTGAATATATTTAGTGAATTGGCCTCAACAACTTTCTGTGGTAGAGAATTCCACAGGTTCACCACGATCTGGGTGAAGAAGTTCATCCTCATCTCGGTCCTAAATGGCTTACCCGTTATCCTTAGACTGTGTCCCCTTGTTCTGGACTTCCCCAACATTGGGAACATTCTTCCTGCATCTAACCTGTCTAAACCCGTCAGAATTTTAAACGTTTCCATGAGGTCCCCTCTCATTCTTCTGAACTCCAGTGAATACAAGCCCAGTTGATCCAGTCTTTCTTGATAGGTCAGTCCCGCCATCCCGGGAATCAGTCTGGTGAATCTTCGGTGCACTCCCTCAATAGCAAGAATGTCCTTCCTCAAGTTAGGAGACCAAAACTGTACACAATACTCCAGGTGTGGCCTCACCAAGGCCCTGTACAACTGTAGCAACACCTCCCTGCCCTTGTATTCAAATCCCCTCGTTATGAAGGCCAACATGCCATTTGCTTTCTCAACCGCCTGCTGTACCTGCATGCTAACCTTCAATGACTGATGTTCCATGACACCCAGGTCTCTTTGCACCTCCCCTTTTCCAAATCTGTCACCATTCAGATAATAGTCTGTCTCTCTGTTTTTAACACCAAAGTGGATAACCTCACATTTATCCACATTATAATTCATCTGCCATGCATTTGCCCACTCACCTAACCTATCCAAGTCAATCTGCAGCCTCATAGCATCCTCCTCGCAGCTCACACTGCCACCCAACTTAGTGTCATCCACAAATTTGGAGATACTACATTTAATCCACTCATCTAAATCATTAATGTCCAGTGTAAACAGCTCGGGCCCCAGCACAGAACCTTGCAGTACCACACTAGTCACTGCCTGCCATTCTGAAAAGTCCCCATTTACTCCTACTCTTTGCTTCCTGTCTGACAACCAGTTCGCAATCCATGTCAGCACACTACCCCCAATCCCATTTGCTTTAACTTTGCACATTAATCTCTTGTGTGGGACCTTGTCGAAAGCCTTCTGAAAGTCCAAATATACCACATCAACTGGTTCTTCCTTGTCCACTCTACTGGAAACATCCTCAAAAAATTCCAGAAGTTTTGTCAAGCATGATTTCCCTTTCACATATCCATGCTGACTTGGACCTATCATGTCACCTCTTTCCAAATGCACTGCTATGACATCCTTAATAATTGATTCCATCATTTTACCCACTACCGATGTCAGGCCGGTCTGTAATTCCCTGTTATCTCTCTCCCTCCTTTTTTAAAAAGTGGAGTTACATTGGCTACCCTCCACTCCATAGGAACTGATCCAGAGTCAATAGAATGTTGGAAAATGACTGTCAATGCATCCACTATTTCCAAGGCCACCTCCTTAAGTACTCTGGGATGCAGTCCATCAGTCCCTGGGGAATTATCGGCCTTCAATCCCATCAAGTTCCCCAACACAATTTCCCAACTAATAATGATTTCCCTCAATTCCTCCTCCTTACTAGACCCTCCGACACCTTTTATATCCGGAAGGTTGTTTGTGTCCTCCTTAGTGAATACCGAACCAAAGTACTTGTTCAATTGGTCCGCCATTTCTTTGTTCCCCATTATGACTTCCCCTGATTCTGACTGCAGGGGACCTACGTGTGTTTTTACTAACCTTTTTCTCTTTACATATATATAGAAACATTTGCAATCCGTCTTAATGTTCCCTGCAAGCTTCTTGTACTGCATTCTCCCTGCCCTAATCAAACCCTTTCTCCTCCTCTGCTGAGTTCTAAATTTCTCCCAGTCCCCGGGTTCGCTGCTATTTCTGGCCAATTTGTATGCCACTTCCTTGGCTTTAATACTATTCCTGATTTCCCTTGATAGCCACGGTTGAGCCACCTTCCCTTTTTTATTTTTACGCCAGACGAGAATGTACAATTGTTGTAGTTCATCCATGCGGTCTCTAAATGTCTGCCATTGCCCATCCATAGTCAACCCCTTAAGTATCATTCGCCAATCTATCCTAGCCAATTCACGCCTCATACCTTGAAAGTTAGCCTTCCTTAAGTTCTGGACCATGGTCTCTGACTTAACTGTTTCATTCTCCGTCCTAATGCAGAATTCCACCATATTATGGTCACTCTTCCCCAAGGGGCCTTGCACAACGAGATTGCTAATTAATCCTCTCTTATTACACAACACCCAGTCTAAGATGGCCTCCCCCATTAGTTGGTTCCTCGACATATTGGTGTAAAAAACCATCCCTTATGCACTCCAGGAAATCCTCCTCCACCGTATTGCTTCCAGTTTGGTTAACCCAATCTATGTGCATATTAAAGTCACCTACTATAACTGCTGCACCTTTATTGCATGCACCCCTAATTTAAGGTTTGTTGCCCTCCCCAACATCACTACTACTGTTTGGAGGTCTGCACACAACACCCACTAACGTTTTTTGCCCTTTGGTGTTCTGCAGCTCTACCCATATAGATTCCACATCATTGCTGCTGGTAATCACATCCCGGACTGAATCGTATTCATTCTTACAGTTGGGGTTTAGAACCCCTGTAACGCTGATGTTAATAACTCCTGTAACTGTACTGGAGTTTAATATTTGTGTTATAGACACATAAATTTGTCTTACTTTCAACACATTGCTGTGGATTCTTGTCTTTCCCACCTGAGTGTTTAGAATCACCTGGCTGGAGGTGAGAAAGGACAATCTCGGGGGAGGATCTTACAGGGGGAACAGAACTTCAGCCTGGACACAGTCCTTCAGGGCCACACTAAGATCACCTCATTCTTCTGAACTCCAATGTGTATAGGCCCAACCTAATCAACCTATCTTCATAAGTCAACCCCCTCATCTCCGGAATCAACTCTGGAATTTGCAGCAGACATGAGCAAGGACCTGAGGCTTACTAAAAGAAAATATTTCATTACAGACAAGGTTACACTGGGTGAAATGTTCAGTTAGAACATGAGAACATCAGAAATAGGAGCCGGAGTAAGCCATTTGGCCCCTCGGGCCTGCTCCGCCATTCAATAAGATCATGGCTGTTCTGATCATGGACTCAGTTCCACTTCCCTGCCTGCTCCCCATAACCCTTTACTCCTTTAATCGCTCAAAAATCTATCTATCTCTGCCTTAAATTTATTCAAAGACCCAGCCTCCACAGCTCTTTTGGGCTGAAGAATTTCACAGATTTACAAACCTCAGAAAATAAATTCCTCATCTCAGTTTTAAATGGGTGGCCCCTGATTCTAAGACCATGTCCCCTCAATTTAGTTTCCCCTAAGAGTTGAAATATCCTCTCTGCATCCACCTTGTTGAGCCCCCTCATTATCTTATGTTTCGATAAGATCACCTCTCATTCTTCTGAACTCCAATGTGTTTCGGCCCAATCTATCTTCATAAGTTAATCCTCTCATCTCCAGAATCAACCTAATGAACCTTCACTGAACAGCCTCCAATGCTTTCATAAATATAGAGACCAAAATACGGAGTCCATTACAGGCAAAATGCCAAGCAATCCAGCAGCACACTGGCACCTTAACAGTGTCTCATCGGCCTACAGGCTTTTCTTAAATAGATTTGCTGAGTGGATATAAACTTAAACCAGGTTTACAGGCGTGATGCTCTATTCAAATATTGAAGGTAGAAGAGATGCTGTGGGGTACATGCTAATTCCGGTAGTTGAAAGTGATTAACAGACTGGGTTTTGTGTTTAGTGATTCCTGGCGTGTTACCAATACCAGCAAAATCGAAGCCCATGGAATAACGGGGACAGTGGCAGCATGGATATGAAAGTGGCTAAGTGACACAGAGTAGTGGTGAACGGTTATTTTTCAGAGTCGAGGAAGTGGTGTTCCCCAGGGGTCGGTTCTGGGACCACTGCTTTTCCTGATCTATATTAATGACTTAGACTTGGGTGTACAGGGCACAATTTCCAAATTTGCAGGTGACACAAAACGTGGAAGTACAGTGAACAGTGAGGAGGATGGTGATAGACTTCAGAAAGACATAGACACGCTGGTGGAATGGGTGGACATGTGGCAGATGACATTTAACGTAAAAAAGTTCAAAAGTGATACATTTTAGTGGGAGGAAAGAGGAGTGGAAATATAAGCTAAAGGGTACAATTTTAAAGGGGTGCACGAACAGAGACCCAGGAGAATATGTGCACCAATTGCTGAAGGTTGCAGCGCTGGTTGAGAAAGCAGTTACAAAGGCTTATCAGATCCTAGGCTTCATGAATAGAGGAATAGAGTACAGAAGGGTGGATATTAGGATGAACCTGCATAAAATACTGGTTCGGCCTTAACTGGAGTATTGTGTCCAATTCTGGGTCATTATCATCATCATAGAAACAAAGAAACATAGAAAATAGATGCAGGAGTAGGCCATATGGCCCGTCGAGCCTGCACCACCATTCAATAAGATCATGGCTGATCATTCAACTTCAGTACCCCATTCCTGCTTTCTCTCCATACCCCTTGATCCGTTTAGCCGTAAGGGCCACATCTAATTCCCTTTTGAATATAATCTAACGAATTGACCTCAAAAACTTTCTGTGGTAGAGAATTCCACAGGTTCACCACTCTCTGGGTGAAGAGGTTTCTCCTCATCTCGGTCCTAAATGGCTTACCCCTTTTCCTTAGATTGTGACCCCTGGTTCTGGACTTCCCCAATATTGGGAACATTCTTCCTGCATCTAACCTGTCCAGTTCCGTCAGAATTGTAAACGTTTTATGAGTTCCTCTCTCATTCTTCTGAACTCCAGTGTATATAAGCCTAGTCGATCCAGTCTTTCTTCATATGTCAGTCCTGCCATCCCAGGAATCAGTCTGGTGAACCTTCTCTGCACTCCCTCAATAGCAAGAATGTCCTTCCTAAGGTTAGGAGACCAAAACTGTGCACAATATCCAGGTGTGGCCTCACCAAGGCCCTGTACAACTGTAGCAACACCTCCCTGCTCCTATACTCAAGTCCTGTCGCTACGAAGACTAACATGCCATTTGCCGCCTTCACCACCTGCTGTATCTGCATACCAACTTTCAATGACAGATGTACCATGACACCCAGGTCTCGTTGCACCTCTCCTTTGCCTAATCTGTCACCATTCAGATAATATTCTGCCTCCCTGTTTTTGACGACAAAGTGGATAAACTCACATTTATCCACATTATACTTCATCTGCCATGCATTTGCCCACTCACCTAACCTATCCAAGTCGTTCTGCAGCCTCATAGCATCCTCCTCGCAGCTCACACTGCCACCCAACTTAGTGTCATCCGCAAATTTGGAGATACTACATTTAATCCCCTCATCTAAATCATTAATGTACAGTGTAAACAGCTGGGCTCCAGCACAGAAGCTTGCGGTACGCCACTAGTCACTGCCTGCCATTCTGAAAAGTACCCATTTACTCCTACACTTTGCTTCCTGTCTGCCAACCAGTTCTCAATCCATGTCAGCACACTACCACCAATCCCATGTGCTTTAACTTTGCACGTTAATCTCTTGTGTGGGACCTTGTCGAAAGCCTTCTGAAAGTCCAAATACACCACATCAACTCGTTCTCCCTTGTCCACTCCACTGGAAACATCCTGAAACAATTCCAGAAGATTTGTCAAGCATGATTTCCCTTTCACAAATCCATGCTGACTTGGACCTATCATGTCAACTCTTTCCAAATGCTCTGCTATGCCATTCTTAATAATTGTTTCCATCATCTTACCCACTGCCGATGTCAGGCTGACTGGTCGATAATTCCCTGTTTTCTCTCTCCCTCCTTTTTTAAAAAGTGGGGTTACATTGGCTACCCTCCACTCGATAGGAACTGATCCAGAATCAATGGAATGTTGGAAAATGACTGTCGATGTATCCGCTATTTCCAAGGCCACCTCCTTAAGTACTCTGGGATGCAGTCCATCAGGCCCTGGTGATTTATCGGCCTTCAATCCCATCAATTTCCCCAATACAATTTCCCGACTAGTAAGGATTTCCCTCAGTTCCTCCTCCTTACTCTACCTTCTGACCCCTCTTATATCCGCAATATCCGCCCAGTGAGATCAGACAGTGTGTAACCCGGGGGCCAGTGAGATCAGATTGTGTGTAACCCGTGGGTGGGCCCAGTGAGATCAGACAATGTGTAACCCAGTGGTGTGCCCTGTGAGATCAGACAGTGTGTAACCCGGGGGTCCTGTGAGATCAGACAGTGTGTAACCCGGGGGCCAGTGAGATCAGACAGTGTTTAACCCAGGGGGCAGTGAGATCCGATTGTGTGTAACCCGTGGGTGGGCCCAGTGAGATCAGACAGTGTGCAACCCAGTGGTTTGCCCTGTGAGATCTGACAGTGTGTAACCCGGGGGCCCTGTGAGATCTGACAGTGTGTAACCCGGGGGCCCATTGAGAACAGACACTGTGTAACCCGGGGTGCCATTGAGATCAGACAGTGTGTAACCTGGGGGCCCAGTGAGATCAGACAGTGTGTAACCCAGGGGCCCAGTTATTATGTTCCTAACACAGATGAGACTGCACACAGGGAGGTTTAAGTAACAGTGACCTTAGTCTTTATTCAGACACTCCAGAGTGAGGAACTGGCCTTCGAGGCCGGATTATGTACAGTGCTCCCAAGAGATCTGGGATCCCTGGCGACTTCAGCGATGCACTCCCTGATGGTTGAATATGGGAGTGCATGTTTTACAGATACACAACATCACTCCCCTCCCCAAAAGTGAAAACTATTTACAAGGTGAGGCAGTCGGGAGCCTTTCTTTCCCTGGTGGACCTTCTCGGTACAAATGTCTGTTCTGGTGTGTTAGTTTCTGGTAGTTGGGTTACTGGTCTGCTCGATATAAAGATGACAGTGCTTTGCTTATACAATATTTAAGTAACATACATCGGCAACACAGCATTCTTACCAAAACCACAAAGGTAACCAGACCTTGGATTAGTGAAGTTCCCATAGACCCTAACCACCCTGAGAACCAGTCCCACAACGTGGAGGCTGGTGGTTGCTTGAGCTTTTTAACTTCTTCTTGGATATACTCTGCCAGATCAGTAATTTCTCCCGAGCTATCCGGGATGTATGTACAACATTCGGCCCTGATGAGGGCACAGGTTCCCCCTTTTTCTGCCAACACATAGTTAAGGGTCATCCAATTTTGCAGAGCTGCTGTGCGGAGGGCTGCCTTCTCGGCATTAACCTTAACTGGGGCTTCAGCTGCATCGTTGGCCACCTGTTCCAGGACGCAAGCCATGTTAATGGATTCCCTTGCCAATTTACCAGCTCCATATCAGGGAAACGCAATGGCCCAGAATCTTTCCGTCTCCGTGATTGCTCGCCTGGCTCTCCGGTAGAGGTCCTTCAGAGAACCCAGGTGATACATGTAGAGTACGATATAAGCCAGAAAACAAGAACCCATCCATTCTCGGGGCAACCAGGGGTAGGTCCTGTGACCGCACACAAAATGAGTCCCGTTGTAGGGCGTATACTTATTTATCACTGGGGGGTCCCATTGGACCTGAAAGTCAACATTTCTGTTTAATGACGGGAGTGTCACCCTACCCCCTTCGGCAGGTAAGGCACAGCTATATGTGCAGTTACTGTACCCCACAATAGGATCTTCTGGTCGTCCCTGCCTTGTGAGACATAGCCCCATCCCTGTCCCTTCTTACACCTTGTTCTCAGGAACAGTGGTAGATAGGAATCGTTATAGGATGATCGTCTCCACCCACTACACTGTTCTGAATTATACCCATGGCTTTTAATTTTATTATGGTGCTGCCGTCTGCCTCTATGGCACAAGAACTAACGCGTGTGGATCCTGTTCTAACTCCAGACATCCAGCTGGCTGTCTCATTATCACTAAATGGGATTGATGGTAGAGGGATTCCTTACTCCGAGTGTGTGGGGACATGGACAAAGACCCAACAGCTGGCAGCATTGGCTTTCGTGGCATAGATGTATGACATGTACAAAAAGGTGTTCACATACAACTCTCTCTTGGTCCGTGGGGGTGCTGTGGCCTGAGTCCTCTCTCGGCTACATAGTACAATTACACAAAAAACAAACTGCACATAATATTGCATAACACATTCATCTTGTATTGTCTTTATTTCTTCGGGCATTTTCTGCTGATGCAGCGCCTTCAGTTTCCTAGAAGGTGTATGAAGGCAGGGTTATTTGTTTTGTTCGCTTGTGCTGGGGTCGTTGGATTCATATTCTTTGAGCTGAGACCAATGTTTCCATCGGCCAACCCCACCCATATCTATGCAGGCGCACATATCTCCACTAATTAGGACTTCAAATGGGCCAGACCAACAGGGATCAAACCCCGTTCATCCTGGCAGATATTTTACCATTACCTACACGGCTACCTGCGGGACCTCCCACTTATCCTCCAATTCCTTCTGTTCGTCCCTGCCTGCTTGCTGTTCCCTCACCTCCTTCTTCAATTCCATCAGTTGCATACTCAGTTCCAAGACATACTTTCTAATCCGATCCCTCGGTTCTACGTCGGATCCCGCAGTTATGATTCCTTCCGGCAGGCGCATCGCCCTGCCTGTCATCAACTCATGTGGAGTTAATCCTGTCACTCGGTTAGGAATTGCCCTTTGTCTCATCAAGATTGTGGGTAGTAAATGCGCCCAAGCTTGTCCCGTCTCTTGGATGGCCTTTGCTAGGGCTGTATTAAGTGTCCTGTTCATACGTTATACCATCCCAGAGCTTTGTGGGTGATAGGGGATGTGAAACTTCTGTCTAATATCCAACATAGCACACAATTCCTTCATTATATGTCCGGTAAAATAGGTTACTTGAAAGGAATCGATTTGGATAGCGACGCCCCAACGTGGGATTAGTCCTCTTCCAATATTCCGGCCACCGTGATTGCGGTGCAATTTCGCGTGGCGAACGCTTCTACCCACCGCATAAACTGATCGATTTATTTTCCCTTGAGAATGGTAAAGGTCCCATGAAGTCTATCTGTATACATTCCCACGACCCCCTTGGTCGTGGTTGGTGAGCCATTCTAACCTTAATGGCCTTTCCTGGGTTTTGCTTGGCACACGTGACACATTGCTGGCAGTACTTAGCTGTGTACTGTCCCATTCCTGGCCACCACCAGTCCTCAGTTATGTTTGTTATCATGATGTTCCGTCCGACATGACTGATACCGTGGTGTAGTTCCATGAGCATTTGTCTAATACAAGCGGGGGCTATCACCTTCCCATCTTTCCTCCAGACGAAGTCGTCACCCTGCCTCCCTCCTTTTGTGCCCCAATCTTTCTTTTCTTCATCACTTACATCGGCATGTAATCTCACAATGTCTATATCTTCCCTGGTAATGATACTACATATAATTTCTTCCTGCACTTCGAAGGATATACTTGCTTCCTGTTCCGCTTTATCTGCTGCTTCATTGCCCCGTTGGACATTGTTTACTACTTTCTGGTGAGCCTTAACCTTGATAACTGCTGCCTCTGCGGGTTTACTGGCAGCGTCTAATAGTAGTCTGATTCGGCCCTCATGTTTGATATCCTCCCCGCCCGAAGTGACGAACCCTCTCCTGGCTCAGGCAGTCATGTAGTCATGGACCACCCCGAAGGCATAGCGGCTATCCGTATATCTATTTGCCCACCGGCCTTTGACCAGTTGGAGGGCTTCAGTTAGGGCAGTGAGTTCAGCTACTTGAGCCGACAGTCCTCCGGTTAACCTTCCCTTTTGGACAGTGTTTAGTGCTTCGTCTACCACCGCCCATCCCGTGTGCGGGGTCCCCTGAATATATTTCCGCGACCCATCCACGTACAGGATCAGCTTGTGGTTTTCAAGGGGAATCTCACTTATGTGTCCCGGTGAGTCCTCACATTCCTGTGCCTGGCACTCATGAGGCTCACGCACGGATAAGAGGCCCTCTGTCGGGTTCTCTCCCGAGTCTCGTACAATTTTTACGGACCCATCTGAGGCATGTAATACTGCTTCCCATTTCGCCCGGCGGACGGTGGACACGGAGCACAATTTCCCAGTGTTGAGCTTTTCCACCAAGGTATGTTTGGTATGTAGTATAACCGCCCCTGTCATTACTACTGGCTCACTAACTTTCACCGCCCATGTTACACAATCCAAGGCTGCTACACATCTTGACAGACCTCCTGCCAGGGCGACTGTTGGGTGGAATAGTACGCTACTGGGCAGGCTCGGTCTCCATGCATTTGAGTAACGACTGCTCCGTAAAACCCGCCCTCGTTTTCACAATGAATGTGAAACGGTGCGTTCATATTTGGCAGTCCTAGGCCTGGTGCCGAAATGAGGGCTTCCTTTATCTGGCCGTATGCTGTTTCTTGTTCCGGGCCCCACTCCATACTTTCTAGAGCTGGTTTTCCTCCCTAACTAGTCTATGGGTTCCGCGATTGCCACGAAGTTGGCTATAAACTTCCGACTGCAGTAAAAGAGTCCTAATACCTTACACACTCCTCGGAAAGTTTCCTTTGTCGTGGGACATTGTTTTTGTCCCCTGCGACAATTGGTGTCCCAAGTACTGTACCTCCTTCAATCCGATCTGAGCTTTCTTGGCGTTTACCTTAAATCCCGCATTCTTTAAGGAATTTAGGGTTTATATTAGAGCCCCCATATGTCCTCTCTCATCCTCTGAGGCAATCAGCAGATCATCCACTAAATCTACGGTCTCCAAGGCTCGAGACATAGTTAGGTGAAATATGGCCGGGAAGTTGTGAAGACCCTGGGACTTTCGTGTCCAAGATTGCTGCCTGTCCCCGACCGTGAATGCGAATTTATCTTGCGACTCCCGGACTATTGGTATGGACCAAAATCCATTAGCTGTACCTAAGACCGTGACTAGTTTATGTTCTGGTATCAGACCATTAAATATGGTCACTGGACTTGCTACGATGGGGTGCTGGCGGGGAGTTACATTATTTAACGCCGTATAGTCTATGGTCAATCGATATTACCCATCTGGTTTATTTATGGGCCAGGTTGGCGAGTTCGTAGAGCTTTCGGCTTCCCAAAGGACATCGCTTCGCAAGAGGTCCTGCACTGTTTGTTTTGCAGCCTCTCGGGCTTCAGGTTTAATGGTGTATTGCTTATGAGGAGAGTGTTCGGGCCCAGGAATGACCACTGGCTTGGTATTTACCAGCCCACAATCCTGCTTCGATTCAGCCCACACTTCCTTCATTTATTCACATAATGGGCCGCAGTCCCCTGCTGTATCCCAATCTCCGCGAGAAGTTGCACACTTCCGACCTTTGCGTCATGGTGCAAATTAGTCTGTTCCCCGTACATTGTGATTTTGTGTCCTCCCTTATTTCTCCAAACTATTCTCTTATTATTCCCCCGAACTGTTCCAGGAGGTCGATCCACAATATGGTCCCTTCTGCATTCGGCATACATAAAATTGTGCCGGGATCAGAATATTCACTAAGGAGGACACAAACACCCTTCCGGATATAAAAGGAGTCAGAGGGTCTAGTAAGGAGGAGGAACTGAGGGAAATCCTTATTAGTCGGGAAATTGTGTTGGGGAAATTGATGGGATTGAAGGCCGATAAGTCCCCAGGGCCTGATGGACTGCATCCCAGAGTACTTAAGGAGGTGGCCTTGGAAATAGTGGATGCATTGACAGTCATTTTCCAACATTCCATTGACTCTGGATCAGTTCCTATGGAGTGGAGGGTAGCCAATGTAACCCCACTTTTTAAAAAAGGAGGGAGAGAGATAACAGGGACTTATAGACCGGTCAGCCTGACATCGGTAGTGGGTAAAATGATGGAATCAATTATTAAGGATGTGATAGCAGTGCATTTGGAAAGAGGTGACATGATAGGTCCAAGTCAGCATGGATTTGTGAAAGGGAAATCATGCTTGACAAATCTTTTGGAATTTTTTGAGGATGTTTCCAGTAGAGTGGACAAGGGAGAACCAGTTGATGTGGTATATTTGGACTTTCAGAAGGCTTTCGACAACGTCACACACAAGAGATTGATGTGCAAAGTTAAAGCACATGGGATTCGGGGTAGTGTGCTGACATGGATTGAGAACTGGTTGTCAGACAGGAAGCAAAGAGTAGGAGTAAATCGATACTTTTCAGAATGGCAGGCAGTGACTAGTGGGGTACCGCAAGGTTCTGTGCTGGGGCCCCAGTTGATTACACTGTACATTATTGATTTAGACGAGGGGATTAAATGTAGTATCTCCAAATTTGCGGATGACACTAAGTTGGGTGGCAGTGTGAGCTGCGAGGAGGATGATATGAGGCTGCAGAACGACTTGGATAGATTAGGTGAGTGGGGAAAGGCATGGCAGATGAAGTATAATGTGGATAAATGTGAGGTTATACACTTTGGTGGTAAAAACAGAGAGACAGACTATTATCTGAATGGTGACAGATTAGGAAAAGGGAGGTGCAAAGAGACCTGGGTGTCACCGTACATCAGTAATTGAAGGTTGGCATGCAGGTACAGCAGGCGGTTAAGAAAGCAAATGGCATGTTGGCCTTCATAGCGAGGGGATTTGAGTACAGGGGCAGGGACGTGTTGCTACAGTTGTACAGGACCTTGGTGAGGCCACACCTGGAGTATTGTGTACAGTTTTGGTCTCCTAACCTGAGGAAGGACATTCTTGCTATTGAGTGAGTGCAGCGTAGGTTCACCAGACTGATTCCCGGGATGGCGGGACTGACCTATCAAGAAAGACTGGATCAACTGGGCTTGTATTCACTGGAGTTCAGAAGAATGATAGGGGACCTCATAGAAAGGTTTAAGATTCTGACGGGGTTAGACAGGTTGGATGCAGGAAGAATGTTCCCAATTTTGGGGAAGTCCAGAACCAGGGGACACAGCCTAAGTATAAGGGGTAAGCCATTTAGGACCGAGATGAGGAGCAACTTCTTCACCCAGAGAGTGGTGAACCTGTGGAATTCTCTGCCACAGAAAGTTGTTGAGGCCAATTCACTAAACATATTCAAAAACGAGTTAGATGTAGTCCTTACTAGTAGGGGGATCAAGGGGTATGGCGAGAAAGCAGGAATGGGGTACTGAAGTTGCATGTTCAGCCATGAACTCATTGAATGGCGGTGAAGGCTAGAAGGGCCGAATGGCCTACTCCTGCACCTATTTTCTATGTTTCTATGTTTCTACCGGCTATCTCCAATATAATTACTTCTCTCCGGTTGGCTTTGGAGGCAAATCCTCCCACGCCAGTTATATGGACTACGTGTTTAGTTGTGGGTATGGGAATATCTGTCACAGATACTGATGTTCCGGAATCCACTAACATATCACACTGCCGGCCCCCTAACAGTGCTGTTATGTGAATACGCAGATCCTCTCCCTGCCCCGTGGGGTCCGCTGGCCTTCAGTCTCTTCCTAAGTGCCTCAGCGCTGTGATTAGCGGATGTCGGTTCATCTCTCTACTCTAAGGCCTGACTGACTATTTATTTTCTCCTTGGGCGCCCAACATTTATCAGTGGCATGTCCCTTTTTCCAGCGATTGTTACATCGGATGGTTGGTCTTTTGGGGCCTCTACAGTCGGCGGCAAAATTATCTTTCTTGCCATAGTTGTAGCATTCCCCTCGGCCCGCAGTCTTACTACTCTTAGCCGCGGCCACTTCTTGTTTTATTCCCCCAGAGTTAATGTGGTATGCCCACTGGACACCTTGGTCATAGGTGTTCGCGACTACCACCCCCATTTTTAAGATCTTTTGATGGTCGGCCGAATGGCCATCCTTAAACATTTTCACGAAGACTGGGTCATCTCTGTTCAGGGCCGCCTGTCCCGAGGGTTCTTGGTATTGGACCCATAATCTCTCTCCGTAGTCCTTGGCGTTTTCTCCATTTTTCTGGCCGGTCTGCATTATCAATCCCCAATTTGGAGTGGGTGCTGCCATTAAGGCCTGTACAGCCTGGACGCACCCCGTTCTTCCAGCATCCCATTATGCCCTTGTGGCACCCACGGCAGGTATCCATGTGCCGTCACTCTGATGGGGAGCTAGCCCTGTCCACGCGTCCTTTGGACACTTAACCCGAACTATTTCGTGGACATCTCGCTCATGCATATCGTGGGTCTCATACAATTCTTCTAACTTTTGCCAAAATCCTACATTTCTCCTCCGTGGTTATAGACTCCCCAAATCCTGATTCGTTATTTGTTTTTCTGTGGGGGTGAAAGTGTCGTATTGATATCGGGGGTTCCCTCCCTGTACGTCCTGGGTTACCTTAAGAGGGGCTGCCCTTTCTGTATTTACTGAATTTGAACCTTCCATCTCGGTCTCCTCATCAAAGGATGGAGCCGAAGCCGCTACTGTGGCAACAAAACATAGAAACATAGAAACATAGAAAATAGGTGCAGCAGTTGGCCATTCGGCCCTTCGATCCTGCACCGCCATTCAATGAGTTCATGGCTGAACATACAACTTCAGTACCCCATTCCTGCTTTCTCGCCATACACATTGATCCCCCGAGTAGTAAGGACTACATCTAACTCCTTTTTGAATATATTTAGTGAATTGGCTTCAACAACTTTCTGTGGTAGAGAATTCCAGAGGTTCGCCACTCTCTGAGTGAAGAAGTTTCTCCTCATCTCGGTCCTAAATGGCTTACCCCTTATGCTTAGACTGTGACCCCTGGTTCTGGACTTCCCCAACATTGGGAACATTCTTCCTGCATCTAATCTCTTTAAACCCGTCAGAATTTTTTAACGTTTCTATGAGTTCCCCTTTCATTCTTCTGAACTCCAGTGAATACAAGCCCAGTTCATCCAGTCTTTCTTGATATGTCAGTCCCGCCATCCCGGGAATCAGTCTGGTGAACCTTCGCTGCACTCCCTCAATAGCAAGAATGTCCTTCCTCATGTTCGGAGATCAAAACTTTACACAATACTCCAGGTGTGGCCTCACCAAGGCCCTGTACAACTGTAGTGACACCTCCCTTCCCCTGTACTCAAATCCTCTCGCTATGAAGGCCAACATGCCATTTGCTTTCTTAACCGCCTGCTGTACCTGCATGCCAACCGTCAATGACTGATGTAGCATGACACCCAGGTCTCGTTGCACCTCCCCTTTTCCTAATCTGTCACCATTCAGATAATAGTCTGTCTCTCTGTTTTTACCACCAAAGTGGATAAACTCACATTTATCCACATTATACTTCATCTGCCATGAATTTGCCCACTCACCTCAGTTATCCAAGTCAATCTGCAGCCTCATAGCATCCTCCTCGCAGCTCGCACTGCCACCCAACTCAGTGTCATCTGCAAATTTGGTGATCCTACATTTAATCCCCTCGTCGAAATCATTAATGTACAATATAAACAGCTGGGGCCCCAGCACAGAACCTTGCGGTACCCCACTAGTCATTACCTGCCATTCTGATAAGTACCCATTTACTCCTACTCTTTGCTTCTTGTCTGACAACCAGTTCTCAATCCATGTCAGCACACTACCCCCAATCCCAAGTGCTTTAACTTTGCACATTAATCTCTTGTGTGGGACATTGTCGAAAATCTTCTGAAATTCCAAATACACCACATCAACTGGTTGCCCCTTGTCCACTCTACTAGAAACATCCTCAAAAAATTCCAGTCGCAGTGAGGTCATAATCTGATCTCCCCACTTGCTGGTTTGTTCATACCGCTCTCTCAATTTCTTATTCTCGGCTTCTGTCTCCTTACTTTTCTCTACTAATTGTTTGGTTTTACTTTGTAACACACATAACTGATATACTAAAAGTACTCCGGCTTTCTTTGCCTTTTTCTGTTTCTGTTTCTCCCACCAATTATTTTGCTCCTTGGGGACAGCCAAGGGATCCCACCCGTCTTTGATCATTTTATCTATTAAGCCCTTCTGGTCGTCTGCATAGAACCTACTAAGAGACCCTCCCGGCCCCCATTCAAGGTCTTCCCCCGAGGCCATTATGTGATCGGACCATCCCTCGCTTCCTCTGTGAATGAGACTCTTGTTCTACTCCGTCACTTATTTATTGCAATGGGATTATCC
The DNA here is from genome assembly GCF_044704955.1 of Pristiophorus japonicus. NCBI lineage: Eukaryota > Metazoa > Chordata > Chondrichthyes > Pristiophoridae > Pristiophorus > Pristiophorus japonicus. Next base: position 6,400,173 of record NC_092004.1, on the reverse strand, counting down.
CTGAACTCTCTCACCAGTTCATGCATATCACACAGTCACTCACAGGTTTCCGCCATCACTTTGTCCTCCAGGTGTTCCCTTCGACCTTAATCCTTGGCCATCACATGGGGCATTTACCCTCTTAATTCCAGCTCAAGTTAGATGATTGAGATAGTGTGTGACAATTAAAGAGAAGGGGAAACTCGTTTCTCTTACACACCACTTATCTTATTTATATTCTACTTTATTTCTACTCACTCTGTCTGTTATCAAACCTCTCCGAGTCTCACTTGTTCGTTGGGAGTCCGGCAGCCTCACGCCTGCAGGTTCGACGTTCCTATTTCTGGGAAGTCGTGAAATCCGACCTTATTCCCGTACATTCGATCCTCAGTCAGGAAGGCTTAACGTACACCTTGCTCACAGCGGTAAAACTTTTTGGGGAAAACCGCGAGGTAGAAATAAGTCTACTCTGAGACTACGTTAGAGAGTTTGAAAAGTCTCACAGTTTTTAATACAAGGTACCAGGGAAGTTTTATAGGCTGCAACTCAACTTGGGTTCACAAAAAATGTGTATTTAATGTCGTAAACCGGAAAAGTCACATGTCACTGCTTCTACATCTGTCATTGCCAAAAGAGTCTAGGCAAGGAGTTCATTTTCGTCTTTGTCTCACTTACTTCCATATCTTCGGCCAGCGTCTGGTGTGATTGGTTTCTATCTTGCTCCGCGTCTTGTGACACTTTCGCAATTCTGTCTCATTCTGTCATAGTACATTTTCTAAAGCACAGCAATTTCGCACTAACGCGATTAACCCTTCAGGTTGTGACAGTATAAGTGAGGTCAGTGTTGTACCTGAATGGGTAGAGACAATAAGAGTGACATCAGTCTTGTATCTAGATGGGCAATGAAAGATTTGTGAGGTCCTGATGTGCGTGGATGGGCAATGAAGTACCAGTGACGTCAGTGATCTACCTGGAAGTGTAGTGGCAGTATGGGTTAGGTAAGTGGTTTATCTGGAAGGTTAGTGACAGTATGAGTGATATCAGTGAAGTATCTGTATGGGTAGTGAGAGTATGAGTGAGTTCAGTGATGTATCTGGATGGGTAGTGACAGTATGAGTGAGGTCAGTGATGTGTCTGGATGGGTAGTGTCAGTATGAGTGAGGTCAGTGATGCATCTGGAAGGTTAGTGAAAGTATGAGTGATATCAGTGATGTATCTGGATGGGTATTGAGAGTATGAGTGAGGTCAGTGAGGTATCTGGATGGGCAGTTTCAGTATGACTTAGGTCAGTGATGTATCTGGATGCTTAGTGACAGTATGAGTGAGGTCTGTGATGTACCTGGATGGGTAGTGAGAGTATGAGTGAGGTCAGTGATGTATCTGGATGGGTGGTGACAGTATGAGTGAGGCCAATGATGTATCTGGATGGGTGGTAACAATATGAATGAGGCCAGCGATGTATCTGGATGGGTGGTGACAGTATGAATCAGATCAGTGATGTAACTGGATGTATTTTGAGTGTACGCTTGAGAGCAACCATAAACATTGAATGGTCTGTAACTGTTGATATTATGTCAGTGATCTATCCAAATAGCCACCAAATCTTACCGCTTCTTCTCTATGAAGTGATAATTTGGTGTTGCAAATTCCAGCGAGTCTTTCAGATTAGATCACCATATTAATTGCACACAACAGCATCAGAAATTATTCCCGGTCATTTTATGAAATAACTGAATTTATTTAAGTGCAGATATCGAGAAGGGCAATCAGGATATTACAATTCACACAAAGATCAGTGTCTGAACACACCACATTTGCTAAAATAGTATGATTATTAAATCGTACTGTAACAGTTAATGTTAGTTGTGATCTGACTTGCACCATGGATCATGGACCGTCTTGAGTGAAACCTAATCATTATGACGTTCTGTACCAGTGAATGTTAGTTATGAACTGACTTGCACCATGGTTCAAGGACCGACCTAGTTACATTGGACGGAGAGTCGCTGAAATGGCATGATTAAAATTTATGACCGAAATTCCCAAAAATCTCCCTGCAAATCTGCTCTCGGTACCCGCCAGTGCTATCAGACTGTAGTTCTCACATGTGCTACACTTCTCAGTAGGTTGTGAAATAGGTGGATAGGCAATGGCAAACTTTTAAAGATCATATGACAGTGACAGGCTCAGTCCAAGTTAACAATTGTACATCCCTGTCTGGAGTACAAATAAAAGGGGGAAGATGGCTGAACCGTGGCTGACAAGGGAAATTAAGGAAGAGCCATTTAAATTGGCCAGAAAAAGCAGCAAACATGAGGACAGGGAGAAGTTTATAATTCAGCAGAGGAGGACAAAGGATTTAATTAGGAGGGGGGGAAATAGGGTATTTGAGGAAGCTTGCTTGGATCATAACAACTGACTGCAAAAGCATCTATAGATATGTGAAGAGAAAAAGATTAGTGAAGACAAACGTAGTTCCCTTGCAGTCAGATTCAGGTGAATTCATTACAGGGAACAAAAAATTTGCGTTGCAGTTGCACAAGTACTTTGGTTCTGACTTCACGAAGGAAGACACAAATAACCTCACAGAAAAACTAGCGGACTGAGAGTCCAGTGAGAAAGAGGAACTGAAGCAAATCCTTGTTAGGTGGTGAAATTGTGTTCAGAAACTGGGATTGATGGTCGGTAAATCACAAGGGCCTGATAATCTGTATCCCAGAGTACTTAAGGAAATGACCCGAGAAATAGTGGCTGCATTGGTGATCATTTTCCAACAGTCTATCGACTCTCGATCAGTTCCAATTGACTGGAGGGTAGCTAATGTAACACCATTTTTGAAGAAAGGAGGGAGAGTGAAAAAACATAATTATAGACCCGTCAGTCTGACATCAGTAGTGGGCAAAATGTTGGAATCAATTATTACAAATGAAATAGCAGCACATTTGGAAAGCAGTGACAGGACCGGTCAAAGTCAGCATGGATTTATGAAAGGGAAATCATTTTTGACAAATCTTCTAGAATTTTTTGAGGATGTAACAGATAGAGTGGACAAGGGAGAATCAGTGGATGTGGTGTATTTGGACATTGAAAAGGCTTTTGACATGGTCCCTCACAAGAGATTGGTGAGCAAAGTCAAAGCACATCGTATTGGAGGTAATGTACTGACGTGGATAGAGAACTGGTTGGCAGACAGGAAGCAGAGAGTCGGGATAAATGGGTCCTTTTTAGAATGGCAAGCAGTGACTAGTGGGGTGCCGCAGGGCTCAGTGCTGGGCCCCCAGCTGTTTACAATATACATTAATGATTTAGACGAAGGAATTGAATGTAATATCTGCAAGTTTGCAGATGACTCAAAGTTGGGTGCCAGTGTGAGCTGCGAAGAGGACACTAAGAGCTGCAGGTTGAATTGGACATTTCAGGTGAGTTGTCAAATGCATGGCAGATGCAGTATAATGTGGATAAATGTTAGGTTATCCACTTTGGTGACAAAAACACGAAGGCAGAATATTATCTCAATGGTGGCAGATTAGGAAAAGGGGAGGTGCAAGTGGATCTAGGTGTCATGGTTCATCAGTCACTGAAAGTGGGCATGCAGACACAGCAGGCGGTAAAGAAGGCAAAGATGGTATGTTGGCCTTCATAGCTAGGGGATTTGAATATAGGAGCAGGGAGGTCATACTGCCGTTGTACAGGGCCTTAGTGTGGCCTCACCTGGAATATTATATTCAGTTTTTGTCTCCTAATCTGAAGAAGGATATTCTTGCTATGGAGGGAGTGCAGCGAAGGTTCACCAGGCTGATTCCCGGGATGGCAGGACTGACATATGAGGAGAGACTGGATCAGCTGGGCCTTTATTCACTGGGGTTTAGAAGGGTGAGTGGGGATCTCGTAGAATCGTATAAGATTCTGACGGGACGGGACAGGTTATATGCAGGAAGAATGATCCCGATGTTGGGGAAGTACAGAACCAGGGGACACAATCTTGGATAAGGGATAGGCCATTTAGGACCGAGATGAGGAGAAACTTCTTCACTCAGCGAGTTGTTAACCTGTGGAATTCCCTACCGGAGAGAGTTGCTGATGCCAGCTCTTTGGATACATTCAAGAGAGAGTTAGATATGCCACTTATGGCTAAAGGGATCAAGGGTATGGAGAGAAAGCAGGAAACGGGTAATGAGGGAATGATCAGCCTTGATCATATTGAATGGCGGTACAGGCTCGAAGTGCCGAATAGCCTGCTCCTGCACCTATTTTCTATATTTCTGTGCTTGGAGCATCCTCCTTGCCAAATTGCATAATCTCCCTAATTATATGCATACATATTATATACCTTCTGTTTTATATGTAAAGTGCCGGACCAGAACGGGTTCATATCCCCCTGTGCAATGACTGTAATTAATACTAATTTCCATGGGAACTTATTATTGATATTAATTCCAGTCAGGAGAACACAGCAGGTTCATGCAGTATACTTCTTCATGCTTATTATTTAGGAAAATATTTACAACATATTTCAGATCTGCATGTTGCTCACAGCAATGAATCAATTCCTATCTTTTAATCATTAAAACGCTGACTATAAAGCACCAAGCGATTTTCATCTCACTCAGTGAGGTTGCTTTGTGGGAATTGGGGTCAGTGTGCAGGATTGAAAGTACAGACCTTGTGTGGGACTGTTCTAGCCATGAACTCATTCTGTGGCTGCGCAGGCTTGAAGGGCCGAATGGCCTACTCCTGCACCAATTTTCTTTGTTTCTATGTTTAATAGCAGGACTTTCAAAATACAGTAACAGATTCTCCCATTGCAAACAACAGCGTTCATTGTTTCACTGTTCATCTTTATAATTTCAGTCTAAAGTGCATCAATTTGGAAATCCCAACCCTCCTAAAAAGGCAGGAACCACACACCACAGACAGTCCCTCATTGCGGGGAGGCAGATTGAGCTGAACGTTTGCCTACAGTGGTGAGAATCTGGATCATATATTTTATTGCTCTGGTACTGAACGAAAACTGTCCCACACAAGATCACTTTGATATTTAAAACACGAAGATTCATGCTGAATTCCAGCAATAAACACGTCAGGTTTCTTAACCGACCAGATAAGGATGAGTAGTGACATTATGAGAGAAATCAGTGATAAAGCTGCATGGATAGTGACAGTATGAGTGAGTTCAGTGATGCATCTGAATGGGTAGTGACAGTATGAATGAGCTCAGCGATGTAACTGGATGGGTAGTGACAGTATGAGTGAGGTCTGTGATGTACCTGGATGGGTTGAGACAATATGAGTGACATCAGTGTTGTATCTAGATGGGCAGTGAAAGTTTTTGTGAGGTCCTGATGTGTGTGGATGGGCAATGACATACCAGTGAGGTCAGTGATCCACCTGGAAGTGTAGTGACAGTATGGATGAGGTTAGTGATGTTGCTGAATGGGTAGTGAGAGTATGAGTGAGGTCAGTGATTTATCTGGATGGGCATTGATAGTATGAATGAGATCAGTGATGTAACTGGATGGGTAGTGAGAGTATGAGTGAGGTCAGTGATGTATATGGTTTGCCACTGAGAGTATAAGTGATTCAGTGATGAAAATTGAGTGTAGTGATTGTATGAGTGAAGTCAGTGATGTATCTCGATGTGCAGTGAAAGTATGAGTGAGGTCAGTGATGTATCTGGATGGGTAATGACAGTATGAGTGAGGTCAGTGATGTATCTAGATGGGTAGTGACAGTATGAGTGAGGTCAGTGATGTATCTGGATGGGTAGTGAGAGTATGAGTGAGGACAGTGATGTATCTGGATGGGTGGTGACAGTATGAGTGAGGTCAGTGATGTATTTGGATGGGTAGTGATAGTATGAGTGAGGTCAGTGATGTATCTGGATGTATTTTGAGAGTTCACTTGAGAGCAATGATAAACATTGGATGGTCTGTAACTATAGATATTATGTCAGTGATTATCCAAATAACTACCAAATCTTACCGCATCTTTTGTGTGAAGCGACAATTTCTGTTGTTGGTGTTGCTAATTCCAGTGAGTCTTTCAGATTATAGCACCATATTAGTGCCAGTCGGTTGCACACAGCAGCATCAGAAAGTATTCCCGGTCATGTTTATTAAATAACTCAATGTATTTAAGTAAAGATATCGAGAAGATGCAATCAGCATATTCCAATTCACCCAAAGATCACTGTCTGACCACACCACATTTGCTAAAATAGTATGATTGTGAAATCGTACTGTAACAGATAATGTTAGTTGTGATCTGACTTGCACCATGGATCATGGACCATCTTGAGTGTAACCTGATCATTATGATGTACTGTCCCAGTGAATGTTAGTTATGAACTGAAATGTACCATGGTTCAGGGACGACCGAGTTAAATTGGATGAAAAGTCGCTGAAATGGCATGATTAAAATTTATTGACAAAATTCCAAAAAATCTCTCTGAATATCTGCTCGCGATACCCGCCAGTGCTATCTGACTGTCGTGCCCACATGCGCTACACTTCTCAGTAGTTAGTGAAATAGGTGGATAGGCAAAGGCAAACTTTTAAAGATCACATGACAATGACAGGATCGGTCGAAGTCAACAATTGTACATCCCTGTCTGGAGTAACAATAAAAGGGTGAAGATGGCTGAACCGTGGCTGACAAGGGAAATTAAGGATCGTGTTAAATCCAAGGAAGAGGCATTTAAATTGGCCAGAAAAAGCAGAAAACCTGAGGACAGGGAGACATTTATATTTCAGCACAGGAGCACAATTGGTTTAAATAGAAGTGGGAAATAGAGTATGAGAGGATGCTTGATGGCAACATAAAAACTGACTGCAAAAGCATCTATAGATAAGTGAAGAGAAAAAGATTAGTGAAGACAAACGTAGGTCTGTTGCAGTCAGATTCAGGTGAATTTATAACAGGGAACAAAAAATTGGCGGACCAGTTAAACAAATACTTTGGTTCTGTCTTCACGAAGGAAGACACAAATAACCTTCCGGAAATACTAGGGGACTGAGGGTTCAGTGAAAAGGAGGAACTGAAGGAAATCCTTATTAGGTTGGGTATTGTGTTTGGAAATTGATCAGATTCAAGGACGATAAATCACAGGGCCTGATAGTCTGCATCTCAGAGTACTGAAGAAAGAGGCCTAGAAATAGTGGCTGCATTGGTGATCATTTTCCAACAGACAAGCGACTCTTGATCAGTTCCTATGGACTGGAGGGTAGCTAATGTAACACCACTTTTTAAGAAAGGAGGGAGAGAGAAAACAGGTAATTGTAGAATGGTTAGTCTGACATCTGTAGTGGGGAACATGTTGGAATCAATTTTTAAAAATGAAATAGCAGCGCATTTGGAAAGCAGTGACAGGATCGGTCCAATCAGCATGGATTTACGAAAGGGAAATCATTTTTGACAAATCTTCCGGAATTTTTTGAGAATATAACAGTTAGAGTGGACAAGGTAGAACCAGTCAATGTGATGTATTTGGAGATTCAAAAGGCTTTTGACAAGGTCCCACACAAGAGATTGGTGAGCAAAATTAAAGCACATGGTATTGGGGGTAATGTACTGACGTGGATAGAGAACTGGTTGGCAGACAGGAAGCAGAGAGGCGGGATAAACCGGTCCTTCTCAGAATGGCAGGCAGTGACTTGTGGAGTGCCGCAGGACTCAGTGCTGGGACCCCAGCTATTAACAATATACATTAATGATTTAGATGAAGGAACTGAGTGTAATATCTCCAAGTTTGCAGATGACACTAAGTTGGGTGGCGATGTGAGCTGTGAGGAGGATGCTAAGAGGCGGCAGTGTGATTGAAACAGGTCAGGTGAATGAGCAAACGGTTGGCAGATGCAGTATAATGTGGATAAATGTGAGGTTATCCACTTTGGTGGCAAAAACACGAAGGCAGAATATTATCTCAATGGTGGCAGATTAGAAAAAGGTGACGTGCAGGTGGACCTGGTTGTCATGATACATCAGTCATTGAAAGTTGGCATGCAGGTACAGCAGGCGGTGAAGTCGGCAACTGGTATGTTGGCCTCCATAGCTTGGGGATTTGAGTCTAGGAGCAGGGAGGTCTTACTGCAGTTATACAGGGCCTTAGTGAGGCCTCATTTGGAATATTGTGATCAGTTTTGATCTCCTAATCTGAGGAAGGACGTTCTTGCTACTGAGGGAGTGCAGCGAAGGTTCACAGACTGAATCCCGGGATGGCAGGACTAATATATGAGGAGAGACTGAATTGACTGGGCCTGTATTCACTGGAGTTTAGAAGGATGAGAGGGGATCTCATAGAAACATATCAAATTCTGACGGGACTGGACAGGTTAGATGCAGGAAGAATGTTCCCGCTGTTGGGGAAGTCCAGGACCAAGGACATCGACTAAGGCTAAGGGGTAATCGATTTAGGACCGAGATGAGGAGAAACCTCTTCAATCAGAGAGTTGTTAACCTGTGGAATCCCGACCGCAGCGAGTTGTTGATGCCAGTTCATTGGATATATTCAAGAGGGAGTTAGATGTGGCCTTTATGGCTAAACGGATCAAGGGGTATAGAGAGAAAGCAGGAAAGTGGTACTGAGGTGATTGTTAAATCATGATCATATTGAATGGTGGAGCAGTCACGAAGGGCCAACGTGCCTAATACTGAACCTATTTTCTATGTTCTATGTTTCTATATTTGGAGCATCCTCCTAACGAAATTTCAAAACCTCTCTAGTTATATGTGTGTCTATTATATTTATTCTGTTTTATATATAAAGTGCCGGACCAGAACTGGTTAATATCCCCCTGTGCAATGACTGTAATTAATACTAATTTCCATGGCAACTTATTATTGATATTAATTACAGTCAGGAGTACACAGCAGGTTCATGCAGTATACTGCTTCATGCTTCTTATTTTGGAAAATATTTACAATATATTTCAGATCTGCATGTTGCTCACAGCAATAAATCAATTTCTATCTTTTAATCATTCAAATCCTGAATGTAAAGCCCTAAGCGATTATCATCTCACTCAGTGAGGTTATATTCTCAGTGATATAATTCGACATGTAGTGATAGTATGCATACGTTCAGTGATGTATCTGGACGGGCAATGACAGTTTAAGTGAGGTCAGTGCTGCATCTGGATGGGTAGTGACATTATGAGTGAGGTCACTGATTTTTATGGATGGCTAGTGAAAGAATTAGTGAGATCAGTGATATACCTGGAAGGGTAGTGAAAGTATAAGTGACATTAGTGATGTATCTGGATGGGTAGTGACAGTATGAGTGAGGTCAGTGATGTATCTGGATGGGTAGTGCCAGTATGAGTGAGGTCAGTGATGTATCTGGATGGGTAGTGACAGTATGAGTAAGGTCAGTGATGTATCTGGATGGGCAGTGACAGTGTGAGTGAGGTCAGTGAAGTATCTGGATAGGTAGTGACAGTGTGAGAGAGCTCAGTGATGTATCTGGATGGGTAGTGACAGTATGGGTGAGGTCAGTGATGTATCTAGATGGGTAGTGCCAGTATGAGTGTGATCAGCGATGTATCCCGATGGGTAGTGCCAATATGAGGAAGATCAGAAATGTATCTGGATGGGTAGTGACAGTATGAGTGAGGTCAGTGATGTATCTGGATGGGTAGTGACAGTATGAGTGAGGGCAGTGATGTATCTGGATGGGTAGTGACAGTATGAGTGAGATCAGTGATGTATCTGGATGGGTAGTGACAGGATCAGTGATGTATCTGGAAGGGTAGTGACAGTGTCAGTGAGGTCAGTGATGTATCTGGAAGGGTAGTGACAGTATGAGTGAGGTCAGTGATGTATCTGGATGTGTAGTGACAGTATGAGTGAGATCAGTGAGGTATCTGGATGGTAGTGACTGTATGAGTTTGGACAGTGGTGTATCTGGATGGGTAGTGAGAGTATCAGTGAAATCAATGATGTATCTGGATGGCTAGTAACAGGATCAATGCGTCAATGATGTAGCTGGATGGGGCGTGACAGTCAGAATGAGATCAGTAATGCACATGGATGGGTAATGACGATATGAGTGAGGTCAGTGATGTACCTGGATGGGTAGTGACTGTGTGAGTGAGGTCAGCGATGTATCTGGATGAGTAGTGACAGTATGAGTGAGGTCAGTGTTGTAACTGAATGTATTCGGGAGAGTATGAGTGAGTCAATAATGTACATGAATGGGTAGTGATAGTATGAGTGAGGTCAGTGATGAATCTGGATGGGTTGTGGTAGTTTAAGTGAGGTCAGCGATGTATCTGGATGGGTAGTGACAGTATGAATGAGGTCAATGATGTATCTGGATGGGTAGTGACAGTATGAGTGAGGTCAGTGCTGTATCTATATAGTTAGTGACAGTATGAGCGAGATCAGTGATGTATCTGGATGGGCGTGACAGTATGAGTGAGATCAGTGATGTATCTGGATGGGTAGTGACAGTATGAGTGATGTTAGTGATGTATCTGGACGGGTAGTGACAGTATGAGTGAGATCAGTGATATATATGGATGGGTATTGAGAGTATGAGTGTTGTCAATGATGTATCTGGATGGGTAGTGACAGTATGGTTGAGGTCAGTGATGTAGCTGGATGGGTATTGACAGAATGAGTGAGGACAGTGGTGTATCTGGATGGGTAGTGACAGTATGAGTGATATCAGTGATGTATCTGCAAGGGTAATGACAGTATGACTTAGGTTAGTGATGTTTCTGAATGGTTAGTAACAGTATGAGTGAGGACTGATTTATCTGAATGGGTAGCGACCGTATGAGTGAAGTCAGTGAAGTATCTGGATGGCTACTCACTGTATGAGTGAGGTCGTTGTTGTGCTTGGAAGGCTAGTGACAGTATGAGAGTGGTCAGTGATATAACTGGGTGTGCTGTGTCTGTATGAGTGAGGTCAGTGATGTAACGGTATTGGTAATGACAGTATGACTGTGGTCAGTGAATTATCTGGATGGGCAGTGACAGTATGAGTGAGGTCAGTGATGAACCTGGTTCGATAGTGACAGTATGAGTGAGGTCAGTGATGTAACTGGATGTATTTTGGAGAATACGCTTCGGAGCAACGATAAACATTAGATGGTCTGTAACTGTTGATATTATGTCAGTGATATATCCAAATAACTACCAAATCTTTTTGCATCTTCTGTGTGAAGCGACAATTTCTGTTGTTGCTATTTCAAATTCCAGTGAGTCTTTAAGATTAGATCACCATATTAATGCCAGTCGGTTGCACACAGCAGCATCAGAAATTATTCCCGGTCATGTTTATTAAATAAATGAATTTATTTAAGGACAGATATTGAGAAGGGCAATCAGGTATTCCAATTCACCCAAAGATCTGTTTCTGAACACAACACATTTGCTAAAATAATATGATCATTAAATCGTACTGTAGCAGATAATGTTAGTTATGATCTGACTTGCACCATGGATCATGGACCGTCTTGAGAGTAAACTGATCATTATAACGTACTGTCCCAGTGAATTTTAGTTTTGAACTGACTTGCACCATGGTTCAGGGACCGACCCAGGTAAATTGGATGGACTGTCGTTGAAATGGCATGATTACAATTTATGACCGAAATTCCCCAAAAGCTCGCTGAAAATCCACTCTCGGTACCCGCCAGTGCTATCAGACTGTAGTGCCCACATGCGCTAAACTTTCCAGTAGGTAGTGAAATAGGTGGATAGGCAATGGCAAACTTTTAAAGATCACATGACAGTGACAGGATCGGTCCAAGTCAACAATTGTACATCCCTGTATGGAGTAAAAATAAAACGGGAAAGGTGGCTGTACCGTGGCTGACAAGGGAAATTAAGGATAGTGTTAAATCCAAGGAAGAGGCATATAAATTGGCCAGAAAAAACAGCAAACCTGAGGACAGGGAGAAATTTATATTTCAGCAGAGGAGGATAAAGGGTTTAATTAGGAGGTGGGAACCAGAGTATTTGCAGAAGCTTGCTGGGATCATAAAAACTGACTGCAAAAGCATCTGTAGATATGTGAAGAGAAAAAAATTAGTGAAGACAAACGTTGGTCCATTGCAGTCAATTAAGGTGAATTTATCACAGGGAACAAAAAATTGGCATACCAGTTAAACAATCTGTCTTCACGAAGGAAGACACAAACGACCTTCCAGAAATTATAGGGAACTGAGGTTCCAGTGAGAATGAGGAACTGAAGCAATTCCTTATTAAGCAAGAAATTTTGTTCAGAAATTGATCGGATAAAAGACCGATAATCACTGGGGCCTGATAGTCTGCATCCCAGAGAAATTAAGGAAGTGGCCTAGAAATAGTGGATGCATTGGTGATCATTTCCCAACAGCCTATCGACTCTAGATCAGTTCCTTTGGATTTGAGGGTAGCTAATGTAACACGACTTTTTACGAAAGGACGGAGAGAGAAAACGAGTAATTATAGCCCGGTTAGACTGACATCAGTAGAGGGGAAAATGTTGATATCAATTTTTAAAGATGAAATAGCAGCGCATTTGGAAAGCAGTGACTGGATCGGTCCAAGTTAGCATGGTTTAACGAAAGGGAAATCATTATTAAAAACCTTCGAGAATATTTTGAGGATTTAACATGGAGAGTGGACAAGGGAGAACCAGTGGATGTGGTGTATTTGGACATTCAAAAGGCCTTTCACAAGGTCCCACACAAGAGATTGGTGAGCAAAATTAAAGCACACGGCATTGGTGGTAATGTACTGGCGTGGATCGAGAATTAGTTGGCAGACAGGAAGCAGACAGTCGGGATAAACGTGTCCTTTTCAGAATGGCAGGCAGTGACTAGTGGGGTGCCGCAGGGCTCAGTGCTGGGACCTCAGCTATTTACAATATACATTAATGAATTAGATGAAGGCATTGAGGATAATATCTCCAAGTTTGCAGATGACACTAAGCTGGGTGGCGGTGTGAGCTGTGAGGGGAACACTAATATGATGTAGGATGAATTGGACAGGTTCGTTGAGTGGGCAAACGCATGCCAGATGAAGTCTAATGTGGATAAATGTGAGGTTATACATTTTGATGGCAAAAACACGAAGGCAGAATATTATCTCAATGGCGGCAGATTAGGAAAAGGGGAGGGGCAGGTGAATCTGGTTGTCATAGTATATCTGTCACTGAAAGTGGGCACGCAGGCACAGCAGATGGTAAAGAAGGCAAATGGTATGTTGGCCTTCATAGCTAGGGGATTTGAATATAGGAGCAGGGAGGAATTAATGCAGTTGTACAGGGCCTTAGTGAGGCCTCACCTGGAATATTGTGTTCAGTTTTGGTCTTGTCATCTGAGGAAGGACGTTCTTGCTATTGAGGGAGTGCAGCGAATGTTCACCAGACTGATTCCCGGGATTGCAGGACTGGCATTTGAGGAGAGACTGGATCAACTGGGCCTTTATTCACTTGCGTTTAGAAGGATGAGAAGGGATATCACAGAAACGTATAAGATTCTGAAGGGACGGGACAGATTAGATGGAGGAAGAATGTTCTCGATGTTGGGGAAGTCCAGACCAGGGGACACAATCTTAGGATAAGGGATAGGACCGAGATGAGGAGAAACTTATTCACTCAGAGAGTTGTTAACCTGTGGAATTCCCTGCCACAGAGAGTTGTTGATGCCAGCTCTTTAGATATATTCAAGAGGGAGTTAGATATGGCCCGTGTGGCTAAAGGGATCAAGGGGTATGGAGAGAAAGCAGGAAACGGGTAATGAGGGAATGATCAGCCATGATCATAATGAATGGTGGTGCAGGCTTGAAGGGCCGAATGGCCTACTCCTGCATCTACTTTCTATGTTTAATGTTTCTATGTTTGGAGCATCCTCCTGCTGAAATTTCAAAATCTCTCCAATTATATACGTGTATATTATATTCCTTCTGTTTTTTATTTAAAGTGTCGGACCAGAACAGATTAATATCCCCCTGTGCAATGACCTTAATTAATACCACTTTCCATGGGAACTTATTATTAATATTAATTCCAGTCAGGAGAACACAGGAGGTTCATGCAGTATACTTCTTAATGCTTCTTATTTTGGAAAATATTTACAACATATTTCAGATCTGCATGTTGCTCATGGCAATGCATCAATTCTATCTTTTAATGATTAAAACGCTGACTGTAAAGCAAGAAGCGATGTTCATCTCACTCAGTGAGGTTTCCTTGTTGGAATTGGGGTCAGTGTGCAAGATTGAAAGTGCAGACCTTGTGTGGGACTGTTCGAGTAATAGCAGTACTTCCAAAATACAGTAACAGATTCATCCATTGTAGACAACAGATTTCATAGTTTCACTCTTCATCTTTATAATTTCAGTCTAAAGTGCATCAATTTGGAAATCCCAACAATCCTAAAAAGGCAGGAACCAACCAACACAGACAGTCCCTAATTATGGGGAGAGAGATTGAGCTGAAAGATTGCCTTCAATAGTGAGAATCTGGATCATATATTTTAAAGCTCTGGTGCTGAACAAAAACTGTCCAACTCAAGATCACTTTGATATTTCAAACACGAAGAGTCATATTGAATTCCAGCAATAAACATGTCAGGTTACTTAACCGGCCGTATATGGATGGGTAGTGAAACTATGAGAGAATTCAGTGAAAAATCTGGATGGATAGTGAGAGTATGAGTGAGGTCAGTTATGTACCTGGATGGGTAGTGAGAGTATGACTGAGGTCAGTGATAAATCTGGATGGGTAATGACTGTATGAGTGAGATCAGCGAATTACGTTGATGGGTAATGAAAGTTTGAGTGAGGTCAGTGGTATAGCTGGATGGGGAGTGACAGTAGGAGTGAGGTCAGTGACGTACCTGGATGGGTAGTGACAGTAGGAGTGAGGTCAGTGATGTAACTGGATGGGTAGTGACAGTATGAGTGAGGTCAGTGATGTATCTGGATGGGTAGTGACAGTATGAGTGAGGTCAGTGATGTCGCTGGATGGGTAGTGAGAGTATGAGTGAGGCCAGTGATGTGTCTGGATGGGTAATGACAGTATGAGTAAGGTCAGTGATATATCTGGATGGGTAGTGACCGTATGAGTGAGGACAGTGATGTATCTGGATGGGAAGTGACGGTATGAGTGAGATCAGTGATGTATCTGGATGGGTAGTGACAGTAGGAGGGAGGTCAGTGATGTACCTGGATGGGTAGTGACAGCATGAGTGAGATCAGCGAATTACGTGGATGAGTGGTGACAGTATAAGTGAGGTCAGTGATGTCGCTGGAGAGGTAGTGACAGTATGAGTGAGGTCAGTGATGTATCTGGATCGGTAGTGACAGTATGAGTGAGATCAGTGATGTATCTGGATGGGTAGTGACAGTAGGAGTGAGGTCAGTGATGTATCTGGATGGGTAGTGACAGTATGAGTGAGGTCAGTGATGTATCTGGATGGGTAATGACAGTATGAGTAAGGTCAGTGATATATCTGGATGGGTAGTGACCGTATGAGTGAGGACAGTGATGTAATTGAATGTATTTGTAGAGTACGCTAGGGAGTAACGATAAAGATTGTTTGGTCTGTAACTGTTGATATTATGTCAGTGATTTATCCAAATAACTAACAAATCTTACCGCATCTTCTGTGTGTAGCGAGAAATTTTGTTGTTGGTGTTGCAAATTCCAGTGAGTCTTTCAGTTTAGATGCCAGTCGGTTGCACACGGCAGCATCAGAAATTATTCCCGGTCATATTTATTAAATAACTACATTTATTTAAATACAGATATCGAGAAGGGGAAATCAGGACATTCCAATTCACCGAAAGATCACTTCCTGAAACCATCACATCTGCTATAATTGTACGATTGTTGTATCGTACTGGAGCAGATAATATTAGTCACTGATTTGCACCATGGATCATGGACCGTCTTGAGTGTAAACTGTCGCAGTGAATGTTCGTGATGAACTGACCTGCACCATGGTTCAGGGACCGACCCAGGTAAATTGGATGGACAGTCGTTGAAATGGCATTATTACAATTTATGACCGAAATTCCCAAAACTCTCACTGAAAATCTGCTCTCGGTACTCGCCGTTGCTATCAGAATGTAATGCCCACATGCGCTAAACTTTCCAGTAGTTACTGAAATAGCTGCATGGGCAATAGCCAATCACATGACAGTGACAGATTCGGTCGAAGTCAACAATTGCACATCCCTGTCTGGAATAAAAATAAAACGGAAAAGGTGGCTGAAACGTGGCTGACAAGGGAAAGTAAGGATAGTGTTAAATCCAATGAAGAGGAATATAAATTGGCCAGAAAAAGCAGCAAACCTGAGGACAGGGAGAAGTATATATTTCAGCAGAGCAGGACAAAGGATTTAATTTGGAGGGTGGAAATAGAGTATTTGAGGAAGCTTGCTGGTATCATAAAAACTGACTGTAAATACATCTGTAGATATGTGAGGAGAAAAAGATTAGTGAAGACAAACGTATGTGCCTTGCAGTCAGATTCATTCGAATTTATAACAGGGAACCACAAATTGGCGGACCAGTTAAACAAATACTTTGGTTCTGTCTTCACAAAGGAAGACACAAATAACCTTCCGGAAATACTAGGGTACTGAGGGCCCAGTGAGAATTCGGAACTGAAGCAGGTGGGATCCCACTTATTAGGTGGGATATTGCATTAGGAAATTGATGGGATTGAAGTCCGATAAATCCCCAGGGCCTAATCGTCTGCATCCCAGAGTACTGAAGGAAGTGGCCAGAGAAATAGTGGATGAATTGGTGATGTTGCATTAGCTGCCCTCCAGTCCATAGGTACTCTGGATCAGTCCCTATGGACTGGAGGGTAGCTAATGTAACATCACTTTTTAAGAAAGGAGGGAGAGAGAAAACGGGTAATTATAGACCGGTTAGTCCAACGTCAGTAGGGAAAATGTTGGAAACAATTATTAAAGATGAAATAGGAGCGCATTTGGAAAGCAGTGACATGACCGGTCCAAGTCAGCATGGATTTATGAAAGGGAAATCATGCTTGACAAATCCTCTAGAATTTTTTGAGGATGTAGCAGGCAGAGACGACATGGTAGCACCAGTGGCTGTGGTGTATTTGGACATTCGAAAGGCTTTTGACAAGGTCCCACACAAGAGATTGGTGTGCAAAATTATATCACATGGTTTTAGGTGTAATGTACTAACGTGGAAAGAGAACTGGTTGGCAGACAGCAAGCAGAGAGTCGGGATAAATGGATCCTTTTCAGAATGGCACGCAGTGACTAGTGGAGTGCCGCAGGGCTCAGTGCTGGGACCCCAGCTTTTTACAATATACATTAATGATTTAGATGAAGGAATTGAGTGTAATATGTACAAGTTTTCAGATGATACGAAGTTGGGTGCCTGTGTTAGCTGTGAGGAGGACACTAAGAGGCTCAAGGGGGATTTGGACAGGTCATACAAATATAGAAACATAGAAACTAGGTGCAGGAGTAGGCCATTCGGCCCTTCATGAGTTCATGGCTAAACATGCAACTTCAGTACCCCATTCCTGCTTTCTCGCCATACCCTTTGATCCCCCTAGTAGTAAGGAATTCATCTAACTCCTTTTTGAATATATTTAGTGAATTGGCCTCAACAACTTTCGGTGGTAGAGAATTCCACAGGTTCACCACTCTCTGGGTGAAGAAGTTTCTCCTCATCTCAGTGCTAAATGGCTTACCCCTTATCCTTAGACTGTGACCCCTGCTTCTGGACTTCCCCAACATTGGGAACATTCTTCCTGCACCGAACCTGTCTGAACCCATCAGAATTTTAAATGTTTCTATGAGGTCCACTCTCATTTTCCTGAACTCCAGTGAATAAAAGCCCAGTTGATCCAGACCTTCTTGAAAGGTCAGTCCCGCCATCCCGGGAATCAGTCTTGTGAACCTTCGCTGCACTCACTCAATAGCAAGAATGTCCTTCTTCAAGTTAGGAGACCAAAACTGTACACAATACTACAGGTGTGGCCTCACCAACGCCCTGTACAACTGTAGCAAAACATCCCTGCCCCTGTACTCAAATCCCCTCGCTATGAAGGCCAACATGCCATTTGCTTTCTTAACCGCCTGCTGTATCTGCATGCCAACCTTCAATGACTGATGCACCATGACACCCAGGTCTCGTTGCACCTCCCCTTTTCCTAATCTGTCACCATTCAGATAATAGTCTGTCTCTCTGTTTTTAACACCAAAGTGGATATCCTCATATTTATCCACATTATACTTCATCTGCCATGCATTTACCCACTCATCTAACCTGTCCAAGTCACTCTGCAGCCTCATATCATCCTCCTCGCAGCTCACACTGCCACCCAACTTAGTGTCATTCAAAATTTGGAGATACTACATTTAATCCCCTCGTCTAAATCATTAATGTACCGTGTAAACAGCTGGGGCCCCAGCACAGAACATTGCGGTACCCCACTAGTCACTGTCTGCCATTCTGAAAAGTACCAATTTACTCCTACTCTTTGCTTCCTGTCTGACAACCAGTTCTCAATACATGTCAGCACACTACCCCCAATCCCATGTGCTTTAACTTTGCACATTAATCTCCTATGTGGGACCTTGTCGAAAGCCTTCTGAAAGTTCAAATACACCACATCAACTGGTTTTCCCTTGTCCACTCGACTGGAAACATCCTCAAAAAATTCTAGAAGATTTGTCAAGCATGATTTCCCTTTCACAAATCCATGCTGACTTGGACCTATCATGTCAGCTCTTTCCAAATGCGCTGCTATGACATCCTTAATAATTGATTCCATCATTTTACCCACTACTGAGGTCAGGCTGACCGGTCAATAATTCCCAGTTTTCTCTCTCCCTCCTTTTTTAAAAAGTCGGGTTATATTGGCTACCCTCCAGTCGATAGGAACTGATCCAGAATCAATGGAATGTTGGAAAATGACTGTCAATGCATCCGCTATTTCCATGGCCACCTCCTTAAGTAATCTGGGATGCAGTCCATCAGGCCCTGGGGATTTATCGGCCTTCAATCCCATCAATTTCCCCAACACAATTTCCCGACTAATAAGGATTTCCCTCAGTTCCACCTCCTTACTAGACCCTCTGACCCCTCTTATATCCCGAAGATTGTTTGTGTCCTCCTTATTGAATACCGAACCAAAGTACTTGTTCAATTGGTCTGCCATTACGTTGTTCCCCGTTTTGACTTCCCCTGATTCTGACTGCAGGGGACCTCCGTTTGTCTTTACTAACCTTTTACTATTTACATATCTATAGAAACTTTTGCAATCCGTCTTAATGTTCCCTGCAAGCTTCTTCTCGTACTCCATTTTCCCTGCCCTAATCAAACCCATTGTCCTCCTCTGCTGAGTTCTAAATTTCTCCCAGTCCCCGGGTTCATTGCTATTTCTGGCCAATTTGTATGCCACTTCCTTGGCTTTAATACTATCCCTGATTTCCCTTGATAGCCACGGTTGAGCCACCTTCCCTTTTTTATTTTTACGCCAGACAGGAAAGTACAATTGTTGTAGTTCATCAATGCAGTCTCTAAATCTCTGCCATTGCCTATCCACAGTCAACCCCTTAAGTATCATTCATCAATCTATCCTAGCCAATTCACGCCTCATACCTTCAAAGTTACCCATCTTTAAGTTCTGGACCATGGTCTCTGAATTAACTGTGTCATTCTCCATCTAATGCAGAATTCCACCATATTATGGTCACTCTTCCCCAAGGGGCCTTGCACAACGAGATTGCTAATTAATCATCTCTCATTACACAACACCCAGTCTAAGATGGCCTCCCCCCTAATTGCTTCCTTGACATATTGGTCTAGAAAACCATCCCTTATGCACTCCAGGAAATCCTCCTCCACCGGATTGCTTCCAGTTTGGTTAGCCCAATCTATGTGCATATTGAAGTCACCCATTATAACTGCTGCACCTTTATTGCATGCACCCCTAATTTCCTGTTTGATGCCCTCCCCAACATCACTACTACTGCAGGATAGTGGGCAAAAGAATGGCAGATGCAGTATAATGTGGATAAAAGTGTGTTTATCCACTTTGGTGGAAAAACACGAAGGAAGAATATTATCTCAATGGCGGCAGATTAGGACCAGTGGAGGTGCAGGTGGACCTGGTTATCATGGTGCATCAGACATTGAAAGTTGGCATGCAGGTACAGCAGGCGGTGAAGTTGGTAACTGGTATGTTGGCCTTCATAGCTTGGGGATTTAAGTATAGGAGCAGAGAGGTCTTACTGCACTTGTACAGGGCCTTAATGAGGCCTCACTCGAAATACTGTGTTCAGTTTTGGTCTCCTAATCTCAGGAAGGACATTTTTGCTACTGAGGAAGTTCAGTGAAGGTTCACCAGACTGATTCCTGGAATGGTAGGACTGATAATGAGGAGAGACTGGATCGACCGGGCCTGTCTTCAGTGGAGTTTAGAAGGATGAGAGGGGAACTCATAGAAACATATAACATTCTGACGGAACTGCAGAGGTTAGATGCAGGAAGAATATTCCCGATGTTGGGGAAGTCCAGAGCCAGGGGACATAGACTAAGGCTAAGGGGTAATCCATTTAGGACTGAGATGAGGAGAAACCTCTTCACTCAGAGAGTTGTTAACCTGTGGAATTCCCTACCGCAGAGAGTTGTTCAGGACTGTTCATTGGATATATTCAAGAGAGAGTTAGATATGGCCCTTACAGCAAAGGGATCAAGGGGTACGGATAGAAAGCAGGAAAGTAGTACTGAGGGAATGATCAGCCATGATCTTATTGAATGGTGGTGCAGGCTTGAAGTGCCGAATGGCCTAATCCTGAACCTATTTTCTATGTTCTATGTTTCTATGTTTGGAGCATCCTCCTGTCGAAATTTCAAAACCTCTCTAATTGTATGCATACATGTTATATAACTTCTGTGTTATATGTGAAGTGTCGGACCAGAACGGGTTAATAATCCTCCTGTGCAATGACTGTAATTAATACTACTCTCCATGGGAACTAATTATTGAAATTAATTCCAGTCAGTTGAACACAGCAGGTTCATAAAGTATACTTCTTAATGTTTATTATTTTGGAAAATATTTCCAACATATTTCAGAACTGCATGTTGCTCATGGCAATAAATGAATTCTTAACATTTAATCATTAAAATCCTGACTGTAAAGCATGAAGCGATGTTCATATCACTCAGATAGTTTGCATTGTCAGTGATGTTTTTGGATATGTAGTGATAGTATGAATAAGTGCAGTGATGTATCTGAATGGGCAGTGAGAGTCTGAGTGAGGTCAGAGATGAATGTGGATAGGTAGTGACAGAATGAGTGAGGTCAGTGTTGTAACTGACTTGGTATTGACAGTATGAGTGATGTCAGTGATGTACCTGATCTGTAGTGACAGTATGAGTGAGGTCAGTGATGTATCTGGATGGGTTGAGACAATATGAGTGACATCAGTGTTGTATCTAGATGGTCAGTTAATGTTTTAGTGAGGTTCTAACGTGTGTGGATGGACAATGAAATACCAGTGAGGTCAGTGATCTACCAGGAAGTGTAGTGGCAGAATGAGTGAGGCTAGTGATGTAACTGAATGGGGCGTGAGAGTATGAGTCAGGTCAATGATGTACCTGGAAGAGTAGTGACAGTATGAGTGAGATCAGTATTGTAACACACTTGGTATTTACAGTTTGAGTGACATCATTGATGTACCTGGATGAGAAATGAACGTATGCGTGAGGTCAGTGATGTATTTCGATGGGCCGTGACAGTATGAGTGTGGTCAGTGATGTATCTGGATGGGTAGTGCCAGTACGAGTGAGATCAGTGATGTATCTGGATGGGTAATGACAGTATGAGTGAGGTCAGTGATGTATCTGGATGGGTAGTGACACTATGAGTGAGTCAGTGATGTATCTGGATGGGTACTGATAGTATGAGTGAGATCAGTGATGTTTCTGGATGGGTAGTGACAGTATGAGTGAGATCAGTGATGTCACTAGATGGGTAGTGACAGTATGAGTGAGATCAGTGATGTATCTGGATGGGTAGTGACAGTATGACTGAGGTCAGTGATGTATCTGGATGGGTAGTGACAATATCAGTGACATCAGTGTTGTATCTAGATTGGCAATGTAAGTTGTTGTGAGGTCCTGATGTGTGTGAGTGGGAAATGAAATACCAGTGAGGTCAGGGATCTACCTGGAAGTGTCGTGGCAGTATGGGTAAGGTAAGTGATGTTGCTGAATGGGTAATGACAGTATGAGTGAGGTCAGTGATGTATCTGGATGGGTAGTGGCAGTATGAGTGAGGTCAGTGATGTATCTGGATAGGTAGTGAGAGTATGAATGAGCTCACTGATGTTTTTTTTGCCATTGATGGTATAAGTGATTCAATGATGGACATTGAGTGAGTGATTCTACGAGTGAAGTCAGTGATGTATCTGGATGGGTAGTGACAGTATGAGTGAGGTCAGTGATGTATCTATATAGTTAGTGACAGTATGAGTGATGTCAGTGATGTATCTGGATGCGTAGTGACAGTATGAGTGAGGTCAGTGATGTATCTGGATGGGTAGTGACAGTATGAGTGAGGTCAGTGATGTATCTGGATGGGTAGTGACAGTATGATTGAAGTCAGTGGTGTATCTGGATGGGTAGTGAACATATGAGTGAGGACAGTGATGTAATTTAATGTATTTGTAGAGTAGCTAGAGAGCAACGATAAAGATTGTATGGTCTGTAAATGTTGATATTATGTCAGTGATATATCAAAATAACTAACAAATGTTACCGCATCTTCTGTGTGTAGCGAGAAATTCTGTTGTTGGTGTTGCAAATTCCAGTGAGTCTTTCAGTTTAGATGCAAGACGGTTGCACACAGCAGCATCAGAAATTATTCCCGGTCATATTTATTAAATAACTGAATTTATTTAAGTACAGATATCGAGAAGGGGCAATCAGGACATTCCAATTCACCCAAAGATCAGTTCCTGAAACCATCACATCTGCTAAAATAGTATGATTGTGATATCGTACTGGAGCAGATAATATTAGTTACTGATTTGCACCATGGGTCATGGACCATCTTGAGTGTAAACTGTCGCAGTGAATGTTTGTGATGAACTGACTTGCACCATGGTTCAGGGACCGACCCAGGTAAATTGGATGGACAGTCGTTGAAATGGCATTATTACAATTTATGACCGAAATTCCAAAAACTCTCCCTGAAAATCTGCTCTCGGTACTCGCCGTTGCTATCGGACGGTAGTGCCGACATGCGCTAAACTTTCCAGTAGTTACTGAAATAGCTGCATAGGCAATAGCCAATCACATGACAGTGACAGATTCGGTCCAAGTCAACAATTTCACATCCCTGAGGGAATAAAAATAAAACGGGGAAGGTGGCTGAAACGTGGTTGACAAGGGAAATTAAGAATAGTGTTAAATCCAAGGAAGAGGAATATCATTGGCCAGAAAAAGCAGCAAACCTGAGGACAGGGAGAAGTATATATTTCATCAGAGCAGGACAAAGGATTTAATTTGGAGGGTGGAAATTGAGTATTAAAGGAAGCTTGCTGGTATCGTAAAAACTGACTGCAAAAGCATCTACAGATATGTGAAGAAAAAAAGATTAGTGAAGACAAACGTAGGTCTCTTACAGTCAGATTCTGTCGAATTTATAACAGTGAACCAAAAATTGGGAGAGCAGTTAAACAAATACTTTGGTTCTGTCTTCAAAAAGGAAAACACAAATAACCTTCTGGAAATACTAGGGTACTGAGGGTCCAGTGAGAATTCGGAACTGAAGCAGGTGGGATCCCACTTATTAGGTGGGATATTGCATTTGGAACTTGAGGGGATTGAAGGCCGATAAATCCCCAGGGCCTAATAGTCTGCATCCCAGAGTACTGAAGGAAGTGGCCCTAGAAATAGTGGATTGCCTTGGTGATCATTTTCCAACAGTCCAGCGACTATGGATCAGTACCTCTGGAGTGGAGTGCAGCTAATGTAATATCACTTTTTACGAAAGGAGGGAGAGAGAAAACGGGTAATTACAATAAGGTTCAGTGTGAGTTGGTGCATTTTGGTCGGAGAGATATGGACCCAACCTACCCTTGGAAAGTAAGGGTACAAATGGGGTAGACGTGCAAAGGGATCTCTGGGTACAGATACACAAGTGACGAAATGTAGCAATGGAAGATAATAAGACCATACAAGTGCAAACGAAGCACTGGAGATCATTTAAAAAGGATTATATTTAAAAAGCAGAGAAGTTATGTCAACCCTGCATCGAACCTTGTCTGATTATCTAATGACCTGAGACAGTGGGCTGCCAATATGGCATAACTCTGCATATGACTTCAAGTGGTTGCTGCTGCTGTTGTTGTTGTAAAGTTTGATGTAAATAATGTTGTTGTAAACGTTGCCCAGAGGTGAAAAGGTCGCGCTAAAAGAAGTTTCTGGCCCGCTCTCTATAACCAATTAGAGGCAACATTGGGGAGAGGGTCTTAGGATATTGGGTGGGGGGGTATGAGGATATTGGGTGGGGCTGGGAGGGTCTGAGGAGATTGGGCGGGGTGGGGAGGGTCTGAGGATATTGGGTGGGGTGGTCTGAGGATATTGGGTGGTGTGGGGAGGGTCTGAGGATATTGGGTGGGGGGTTCTGAGAATATTGGGTGAGGGGGTCTGAGGATATTGGGTGCGGTGGGGGGTCTGAGGATATTGGGTGGGGATGGGGAGGGTCTGAGGATATTGGTTGGGGGCGGTCTGAGGATATTGGGTGGTGTGGGGAGAGTCTGAGGATATTGGGTGGGGTGGCGAGAGTCTGAGGATATTGTGTGGGGTGGGGAAGGTCTGAGGATATTGGGTGGGGGGTCTGAAGATATTGGGTGGGGTGGGGGGGTCTGAGGATACTGGGTGGGGCGGGGAGGGTCTGAGGATATTGGGTGGGGAGGGTCTGAGGACATTGGGTGGGGCCGTGAGGGTCTGAGGATATTGGGTGCGGTGGGAAGGGTCTGAGGATATTGGGTGGGGTGTGAAGGGTCTGAGGATATTGGGTGGTGTGTCGTGGGTCTGAGGATATTGGGTGGGGTGGGGAGGGTCTGAGGATAGTGGGTGGGTGGGAAGGGTCTGAGAATATTGGGTGGGTGTGAAGGGTCTGAGGATATTGGGTGTGGTGGGGAGTGTCTGAGGATAGCGGGTGGGTGGGAAGGGACTGAGGATATTGGGTGGGGTGGGGAGTGTCTGAGGATATTGGGTGGGGAGGGTCTGAGGATATTGGGTGGGGTGGGGTGGGTCTGAGAATATTGGGTGGGGTGGGGAGGGTCTGAGGATATTGTCTGGGGAGGGTCTGAGGATATTGGGTGCGGTGAGGAGGGTCTGAGGATATTGGATGCGGTGGGGAGGGTCTGAGGATATTGGGTGGTGTGGGGAGGGTCTGATGATATTGGGTGGTGTGGTGAGGGTCTGAGGATATTGGGTGGGGTGGGGAGGGTCTGAGGATAGTGGGTGGGGTGGGGAGGGTCTGAGGATAGTGGGTGGGGTGGGGAGGAGCTGATAATATTCGGTGCATTTTTAGATACAGATTGACACAAAGCGAGGCTGATGTTAAGAGGGCAGCGGTTCTTTTATTTGTAATTAATAATATCTTCATCAACTTTAATGAAAATCAGCGGTACCCTGTGACATAACGTGAGGAATAGGAGCAGGAGTGGGCCATTTGTCTCCTCGAGCCTGCTGCACTTTTAACCTTTGGAATTACTGATCAAATTCCCACAATACTGTGGGTGGATGCAGTTATTAATTATTGTTGTTTTATTGAATAAACAGATGCTACCCATCCTATATTGAAGAGATATTTCTCTAAAGGAGATTCACAATCGACATTAGAATAAATGCAGCCTATGCAGTTGTGGCAAGTGCACTTTAATGTAGTTGAATGCGAGGTGATACACTTTGTTGGGAATCCATATATACGGTTTTTGATGATGTGTATACAGACTTTCGAATCACAAACTACCACCTAACTGTTGTGGATAAAATTCTAACACATGGGATTAAATGGTCAGGGCAACATGGACATGACAATGGCTCAGAGACAGATAACAGAGAGCATTGATGACTGGTTGTTGTTCAGGCAGGAGGGAGCTAGACTCTTTGAGATATATTCATGAACCCTACATCTGGGTATGTATGGTATTATTTTAAAGCTTGTAGATGATACAAGATGACGAAGTGCAGTACACAATGAGGACAATAATAATAGTTTTCAGGAGGGTATGGACTGACTGGTGAACATGAGAAAGTTTAGGCTGACCATCAGTAAAAAGGACAATGATTTAACATTTTCCAACTAACTCTGAATATCAAGTTATCTCCTCACTCACTTAAATGCTATATAGAAACATAGAAACTTAGAAAATCGATGCAGGAGCAGGTCATTCGGCCCTTCTCGCCTGTACAGCCATTCAATAAGATCATGACTGATCTTTCCCTAAGTACCCCTTTCATTCTTTCTCTCCGTACACCTTGATCCCCTTAGCCGTAAGGGCCACAACTAACTCCCTCTCGAATATTTCCAATGAACTGGCATCAACAGCTCTCTGCGGCACGAAATTCCACAGTTTAACATCTCACTGAGTGAAGAAGTGTTTCCTCATCTCGGTCCTAAATGGCCTGCCACTTATCCTAAGACTATGTCCCCTGGTTCTGAACTGCCCAACATCGGCAATATTCTTCCCGCATCTACCCTGTCCAGTCCTGTCAGAATCTTATACGTTTCCATGAGATCCCCTCTCATCTTTCTAAACTCAAGTGAATAAAGGCCCAGTTGATCCGGGGTCTCCTCATATCAAAGTCCAGCCATCCCTAGAATCAGTCTGGTGAACCTTAGCTGCACTCCCTCAATAGCAAGAACGTCCTTCCTCAGATTAGGAGACCAAAACTGAACACAATATTCCAGCTGAGGCCTCACTAAGGCCCTGTGCAACTGCAGTAAGACCTCCCTGCTCCTCTACTCAAATCCCCTAGCTTTGAAGGCCAACATAACATTTGCCTTCTTCAGCGCCTTCTGTATCTGCATGCCCACTTTCAGTGACTGATTAGCCATGACACCCAGGTCTCGTTGCACCTCCCCTTTTCCTAATCTGCCGCCATTCCGATAATATTCTGCCTTCGTGTTTTTAACCCAAATTGGATAACAACACATTTATCCACATTATACTGCATCTGCCATGCATTTGCCCACTCACCTAACCTGTCCAAGTCACCCTGCAGCCTAATAGCGTCCTCCTCACAGCTCACACCGCCACCCAGTTTAGTGTCATCCGCAAACTTGCAGATATTACAATCAATTCCTTCATCTAAATCGTTAATGTATATTATAAAGAGCTGCGGTCCCAGCACTGAGCCCTGCGGCACCCCACTAGTCACTAACTGCCATTCTGAAAAGGACCCATTTATCCCGACTGTCTGCTTCCTGCCTACCAACCAGTTCCCTATTCACGTCTGTACATTACCCCCAATACCATGTGCTTTGATTTTGCACACCAATCTCTTGTGAGGGACCTTATCAAAAGCCTTCTGAAATTCCAAATACACCACATCCACTGGTTCTCTCTTGTCCAGTCTGCTAGTTACATCCTCAACAAATTCCAGAAGATTTGTCAAGCATGATTTCCCTTTCATAAATCCATGCTGATTTGGACCGATCCTGTCACAGCTTTCCAAATACACTGCTATTTCATCCTTAATGATTGATTCCAACATTTTCCCCACAGCTGATGTCAGATTAACCGGTCTATACTTACCCGTTTTCTCTCTCCCTCCTTTTACATAAAGTGGTGTTACATTAGCGACCCTCCCGTCTATAGGAACTGATCCAGAGTCGATAGACTGTTGGAAAATGATCACCAATGCATCCATTATTTCTAGGGCCACTTCCTTAATTACTCTGGGATGCAGACTATCAGGACCCGGGGAATTATTGGCCTTCAATCCCAACAATTTCCTAACACAATTTCCCGCCAAATAAGGATATCCTTCAGTTCCTCCTTCTCACTAGATCAATTGTTGCCGACTACTTTCGTGTCTTCCTTCTTGAAGACAGAAACAAAGTATTTGCTCAATAGGTTTGCCATTTCTTTGTTCCCCATTATAAATTCACCTGAATCCGACTGCAAGGGACCTACGTTTGGCGTCACTAATCTTTTTTAAAGAAGCTTTTGCAGTCAGTTTTTATGTTCCTTGCAAGCTTCCTCTCGTAATCTATTTTCCCCCTCTTAATTAAACCCTTAGTCCTCCTCTGTTGAATTCTAAATTTCTCCCAGTCCTCAGGTTTGTTGCTTTTTCTAGCCAATTTTTATTCCTCTTCCTTGGCTTTAACACTATCCTTAATTTCCCTTGTTAGCCACGGTTGAGCCACCTTCCCCGTTTTATTTTTACTATAGACATGGATGTACAATTGCTGAAGTTCATCCACGTGATCTTTAAATGTTTGCCATTGCTTATCCACCGTCAACCCTTTAAGTGTCCTTTGCCAATCTATTCTCGCCTATTCATGCCTTATACCGTCAAAGTTCCCTTTGCTTAAGTTCAGGACCCTCGTTTCCGAATTAACTCTCCATCTTAATGAACAATTCTACCATATTATGGTCAATTTTCACCAAGGGGCCTCGCACAACAAGATTGCTAATGAGTCCTTTCTAATTACACATCACCCAGTCTAGCATGGCCAGCTCTCTAGTTGGTTCCTCGACATATTGTTCTCGAAAAACATCCCAAATACACTCTAGGAAATCCTCCTCCACCGCAATTCTACCAGTTTGGTTAGCCCAATCAATATGTAGATTAAAGTCGCCCATGATAACTTCTGTACCTTTATAGCGCACATCCCTTATTTCTTGTTTGATGCTGTCCCAAACCTCACTACTACTGTTTGGTGGTCTGTACACAACTCCCACTAACGTTTACTGCCCTTTGGAATTCCACAGCTCCACCCATACCGAGTCCACATCATCCAGGCTAATGTCCCACCTTACTATTGCATTATTTTCCGCTTTAACCAGCAACGCCACCCAGCCTCCTTTTCCTTTCTTCCTAAATGTTGAATACCCCTGAATGTTGCTTTCCCAGCCTTGGTCACCCTGGAGTCATGTCTCCGTGATGCCAATTACATGATATCCGCTAACTGCTATCTGCGTAGTTAATTCGTCCAACTTATTGCGAATACTACTAGCATTGAGGCACAGAGCCTTCAGGCTTGTCGTTTTAACACACATTACCCCTTTAGAATTTTGCTGCAATGTTGCTCTTTTTGATTTTTGCCTTGGATTTCTCTGCCCTCCACTTTCACCATTCTCCTTTCTATCTTTTGTTTCTGCCTCCATTTTATTTCCCTCTGTCTCCCTGCATCGGTTCCCATCCCGCTGCCATTTTAGTTTAACTCCTCCCCAACAGCACGAGCAAACACCCACCCACCCCCCCAGGACATTGGTTCCGATCCTGCTCAGGTGCAGACCCTCCGGTTTGTACTGGTCCCACCTCCCCCAGAACTGGTTCCAATGTCCCACAAATTTGAATCCCTCCCTTTTGCACCACTGCTCAAGCCACGTATTCATCTGCGCTATCCTGTGATTCCTACTCTGAGTAGCACGTGGCAATGTAGCAATTCTGAGATTACTACCTTTGAGGTCCTACTTTTTAATTTAGCTCCTAGTTCCCTAAATTCGAATCGGAGGACCTCATCCCGTTTTTTTACCTATATCGTTGTTACCTATATGCACCACGACAACTGGCTGTTCACCCTCCCTTTTTAGAATGTCCTGCACCCGCTCAGAGACATCCTTGACCCTTGCACCAGGGAAGCAAAATAACATCCTAGATGCTCGGTTGCGGCCGCACAAACGCCAATCTATTCCCCTTACAATTGAATCCCCTATCACTGTCGCTCTCCCACTCATTTTTCTGCCCTCCTGTGCAGCAGAGCCAGCCACGGTGCCATGAACCTGGCTCCTGCAGCTCCCCGCTGATGAGTCATCCCCCTCAACAGTACTCAAAGGGGTGTATCTGTTTTGCAGGGGGATGACCGCAAGGGACTCCTGCACTACTTTCCTTGCACTGCACTTCCTGCTGATCACCCATTTTCTATCTGGCTGTGTGCCCTTTACCTGCGGTACGACAAACTCACTAAACGTGCTATTCACGTCATTTGCAGCATCTTGGATGCACCAGAGTTCATCCACTCGCAGCTCCAGTGCCACAATGCGGTCTGTTATGAGCTGGAGGCGGATGCACTTCCCGCACACGTCGTCGTCAGGAACACCGAAGGCGTCCCAGACTTCCCACATAGTACAGGAGGAGCATAACACGTGTACCAGCTGTCCTGCCATGACTTAACCCTCAGATAAACTTAATTTGGCAAAAACAATGCTAAAAGGTTACATACTGATCGAGAAAGAAAAATGAAAAACTATTACCAATTTTGCATCAATCGAATAACTTATCAGTGGAGCCTTAAACCGGCCCTTAATGCCCAGCAACTGTGTTCAGGCCGGAGGGCCTGAGAGCTGCAGAGAAGTCCATGACCTGATCCTACACTTCCAGCATGGTGTTTCAATCCAAATCCAAACCCTTCCCTTCCAACATAACCCTAACTCTGATTCAAATGGGCAGACGCATGGCAGATTAAATTTAACACAGACAATTGTGAATTAAGGTATGTTGGTAGGAAGATTGAGGAGGGGCAACATGAACTAAATTGGACAATTTAAAGGGAAAGCAAGAACATAGCGACCTGGGGGTGTATTTACACAAATCTCTGAAGGATGCCGGACAAGTTGAAAAGGATGTTAATTGTCCTTCTGTGCCTTATGCTTCATTAATAGAGCAATAGGGCACAAAAGCAAGGAAATCATGTTAAGATATTATAAAACATTGCTTAGGCTTCAGCTCGGGTATGGTTTTCATTTCAGGGCACTTCACGTTGGGAAAAATATCAAGGCATTGGAGTATGTACAGAAGAGAAATTATAGAGTGGTTCCATGGATGAGCGTCTTCAGTTACGTGAAGACACTGGAGAACTGGGGTTCTTCTCCTTAGAACAAAGGATGTTAAGGGCAGATTGATCAGAATTGTACCAGGAATGAGGACGTCAGTTATATGGATTGACTGGAGAAGCTGGTGTTGTTCTGATTTGAGCAGAGATGGTCAAGAGTTTCTATAGGTATATCAAATGAAAAAAGTTGCTAAAGTACATGTTGGTCCCTTAGAGGAAGAGACCAGGGAACTAGTAATGGGGAACATGGACATGGCAGAAACTCTAAACAATTATTTTTTATCAGTCTTTACGGTCGAGGATACTAACAATATTCCAGCAGTGGATAATCATGGGCTATAGCGGGGGAGGAACTTAATACAATCAAAATCACTAAGGAGGTGGTTCTCAGTAATATAATGGGACAAAAGGCAGGTTAATCCCTTGGACCTGATGGCTTGCTTCCTCGGGACTTACGAGAAGCAGTGGCATGGATTGTGAATGTATTGGTTCGAATTTACAAAAATTCCCTGGATTCTGGGGAGGTCGCAGCAGATTGGAAAACTGCAAATTGAACGCCACTATTTAATAAAGGAGGCAAACAAAAAGCAAGAAACTATAGACCAGTTACCCTAACATCTGTGCTTGGGAAAATGTTGAAGTCATTATTAAAGAAGCAGTAGCAGGACATTTGGAAAAGCAAAATTCGGACAGGCAGAGTCAGCATGGATTATGAAGTGGAAGTCATTTTGATAAACTTGCTGGAGGTCTTTGAGGATGTAACGAACATGGTAGATAAAGGGATGTAGTGTATTTCAAATCCCAGAAGACATTTGACAAGGAGCCAAATAAAAGGTTACTGCACATGATAAAAGTTCACAGGGTTGGGGTAATATTTTATCATGGATAGAGGATTGGCTAACTAAGAGAAAACAGAGAGTCGGGACAAATGTTTCATTTTTTTGTTGGCAATCAGTTACGAGTGGGGTGCCGCAAGGATCTGTGCTGGGACGCCAGCTATTTACAATCTATACTAACGAATTGGAAGAAGGGACTGAGTGTAACGTAGCCAAGTTCACTGACGATACAAAGATGGAAGGAAAAGCAATGTGTTGAGGAGGACACATAAAATCTGCAAAAGGACATAGACAGGCTAAGTGAGTGGGCAAAAAAATGGCAAATGGAGTATAATGTTGGAAAGTGTAAGGTCATGCACTTTGGCAGAAAAAATCAAAGAGCAAGTTATTATTTAATGGAGAAAGTTTGCAAAGTGCCACAGTACAGCGTGAACGTGGGTTACTTGCGCATGAAACACAAAAGGATAGTATACAGGTACAGATATTTATCAGGAAGGCCAATGGTATCTTGGCCTTTTTTGCAAAGGGGATGGAGTATAAGAGCAGGGAAGTCTTGCTACAGTTATACAGGGTACTGGTGAAGCCACACCTGGAATACTGCGTGCAGTTTTGGTTTCCGTATTTAAGAAAGGCTATACTTGCTTTGGAGGCAGTTCAGAGAAGGTTCACCAGGTTGATTCCGGGGATGGGGCAGTAGACTTATGAGGAAAAGTTGAGTAGGTTGGCTTCTGTTCATTGGAGTTCAGAAGAATGAGAGGTGATGTTATCGAAACGTATAAGATTATGAGGGGGCTTGACAAGGTGGATGCAGAGAGGGTGTTTCCACTGATGTGGGAAACTAGAACTAGGGGGCATGAACTTAGAATAAGTTGCCCCCCATTTAAAACTGAGATGAGGAGGAATTTCTTCTCTCAGAGGGTTGTAAATCTGTGGAATTTACTGCCTCGGAGGGCTGTGGAAGCTGGGTCATTGAATACACAAGACAGAGGTAGACAGTTTCTTGAGCGACAAGGAGATAAGGGGTTATGGGGAGTGGGCGGGAATGTGGAGCTGAGTCCAGGATCAGATCAGCCATTATATTATTGCATGGCGGAGCAGGCTCGAGGGGCCGAATTGCCTATTCCTGTTCCTATTTCTTATGTGCTCATGTACTTATGTTAATGAGAGATTGACCAGAATGGTTCCCGGAATATGGTCCTTCAGTTACGTGGAGAGACGGGAGATGCTGGGGTTGTTCTCCTTTTGAGCTGAGATGGTTAAGGGAGATTGACCAGAATTGCTCCAGCGATGGGGGATTTCAGTTATGTGGAGAGATTGTAGAAGCTGTGTATGTTGTGCTTCGAGCAGAGAAGGTTAAGAAGATATTCAATAGAGGTTTTCAAAGTCCTAAATAATTTCAATGAAGTAGTAATGGAGCAACTGTTTCCAATGACAGGTGCGTCGGTAACCAGAGGACACAGATTTAATGTGATTGCCAAAAGAACCAGAAGCGACTGAAGGAAGATTTTGTTTAAACAGCGAGTTGTTGTGATCTGGAATGAACTGTCTGAAAGGGAGGTGGAAGCAGATTCAATGGTAACTTTCAAAAGGGAATTTGCCAAAAATACTTGAAGTAAACAAGATACAGGGGATAGAGCAGAGGAGTGGGATTAATTGGAAAGCTCCACCAAAGAGACAGAGCCGGCACGATTTGCCGAATGGACTCTCTCTGCGCTGTACAATTCTATGATTCTACAATCACCTACACCTTAGAAAATAAGAAACTGACTGCGTCAGAAGATCAAAGTGAACATGTGGTTCAGATGAACAAATCATTAAAAATTGTATCGCAGGTCAGCAAAGCGATTCAAATGAAACAGTGAATTCGGGTTTATTTCTAAGCCAATTTAAATCAAAAACAGCGAAACTGGCAAAGGTGAGATGTGGTGTTCCATAAGCATCGTTGCTGGGATCACTCCTGTTCAACATTTACATAATCAATTCGGACTCGGGAATCGGTAGTGACATTTCAAACTTTGTGGATTCTTCCACAATGGACATGTATCGTTAACACTGAGGAGTTAAGCTGCAAAACCATTCAATACAATAATAAACTTGCAGACTGGGCGTGTAATTGGCAAAGAAACTTCTGTCGTGTATCTGTAAAGCATGCACTCCCATGTTCCACCACCAGGGAGCGCATCCCCTGAAGTCCCAAGTGATCCCAGCATCCCTTGGGAGCACTGTATATAAACCTGTTCCTCACTCTGGAGTGTCTTAATAAAAACTGAGGTCACTGTTACTTTAACCTCCCTTTGTGCAGTCTCATCTGTGTTAGGAACACAATACATCAATATAAAAGAGTGTGAGTTGGTGCGTTATAATAGGAAGAATATGAAAGTGACATTCTCCTTGGAAAATAATTATCTAAACAGGAATGAGGAAAAGAGGGATGGGAGAGTACAGTTACACCAATCACTAAATGTAGTGATGGAGGTTCATCAATCCATAAAAAACAAAGAACAGGCTTGTGTTCGCGTCTAGAGGGATAGAATTGTAAAACATTGAAGTTATGTAAACTTGTTTGGATCCTTGGTGTAAATATTATAAAATGACATCGAGGCACTGGAGAAGGTGCAAAGTGTATTTCCTGGAATGATACTAGAACTGAGAGGGTGTATTATCAGGAAATGTTGAACAGGCCGTCGCTCTTTTGTTTAGCAAAGAGAAGACTGAGGGATGGTCAGAAATTGCCTTTCAGGATATGAAAGGCTTTGATAGGGTAGAGGAAGAAAAGATGTTTCCACTTGTGGGAGATACCAAAACTCAGGGACATAGATTTAAGACAGCCATTAATAAATCCAACAGGGAATAGAGGACATCTTGACACCGAGGCACAAAAGGAGGTTTTAGCAAATAATCTTCATCAAATATTTAGTCTTAAGGGGAATCTTAAAGGAGGAGGAAAGTTAGAGACGAATAGAGGTTTAGGGAGGGAATGCCAGAGCTTGGGACCCAGGTAGCTGAAGGAGGTGGAGAGTTCGTGAGGTGGAGAGGTTAAGGGAGGAATCCCAGAGCTTGGGACACAGGCAGCTGAAGGAGGAGGAGAGTTCGCGAGGTGGAGAGGTTTAGGGAGGGAATCCCAGAGCTTGGGGCCCAGGTAGCTGAAGGAGGAGGAGAGTTAGAGAGGTGGAGAGGTTTAGGGAGGGAATCCCAGAGCTTGGGACCCAGGTAGCTGAAAGCATGCCTGCCATTGATGGAGCAGTTTAAATCGGGGATGTGCAATCTGCCAGATTTGGAGCAGCGCAGAGATCTCAGGATGTCTAAGTGCTGGTGCAGGTTACAGAGGCCGTGAAGTGGTTTGAAAACAAGAATGACCATTTTAAAATTGAGGCATTGTCGGACAGGGAGCCAATGTGGGTAAGCGAGCACAGGTGTGATGGGGTATTGCGATAAAGTGCAAGTTAGGACACAGACAGCAGAGTTTTGGATGAGCTCAAGTATATGGATGTTGGGAGATTGGAAGCCGCCCAGGAGACCATTGGAGGAGTCATATCTAGCGCTTGCAAAGGCACGGATGAAGGTTTGAGCAGCAAATGAACTGAGTCAGGTGAAGGAACAGAGGCACAAGGATGCCGTCCTGGTGATGGAGTGGATATGGGTTCGGAAGACCATCTCTCACTCAAATAAGTCACCAAGGTTGCTAACGGTTGGGTTCAGCCTTAGACTGGTGACAGGGAGAGGGATGGCGCCGGTGGCTAGGGCAATGGAGATGGTAATGGGGGCCACTTGTACGGTCTCACAAATGTTTGGTTGGAAGGCACCAGACTGAAAGATAACAGTTATCAGGAACGATTAGAAAGATAGAAACATAGGAAAAGATGTGCAGGAGTAGGCCATTCGGCCCTCTAGCCTGCACCGCCATTCAATGAGCTCATGGCTGAACATGCAACTTCAGTACCCCATTCCTGCTTTCACACCATAACCCTTGATCCCCCTAGTAGTACGGACTACATCTAACTCCTTTTTGAATATATTTAGTGAATTGACCTCAACAACTTTGTCTGGTAGAGAATTCCACAGGTTCACCACTCTCTGGGTGAAGAAGTTTCTCCTCATCTCGGTCCTAAATGGCTTACCCCTTATCCTTAGACTCCGACCCCTGGTTCTGGACTTCCCCAACATTTGGAACATTCTTCCTGCATCTAACCTGTCTGAACACATCACAATTTTAAACGTTTCTATGAGGTCCCCTCTCATTCTTCTGAACTCCAGTGAATACAAGCCCAGTTGATCTAGTCTTTCTTGATAGGTCAGTCCCGCCATCCCGGAAATCAGTCTGGTGAACCATCGCTGCAGTCCCTCAATAGCAAGAATGTCCTTCCTCAAGTTAGGAGACCAAAACTGTACACAATACTCCAGGTGTGGCCTCACCAAGGCCCAGTACAACTGCAGTAACAACTCCCTGCCCCTGTACTCAAATCCCCTCGCTATGAAGGCCAACATGCCATTTGCTTTCTTAACCGCCTGCTGTACCTGCATGCCAACCTTCAATGACTGATGTACCATGACACCCAGGTCTCGTTGCACCTCCCCTTTTCCTAATCTGTCACCATTCAGATAATAGTCTGACTCTCTGTTTTTACCACCAAAGTGGATAACCTCACATTTATCCACATTATACTTCATCTGCCACGCATTTGCCCACTCACCTAACCTATCCAAGTCACTCTGCAGCCTCATTGCATCCTCCTCGCAGCTCACACTGCCACCCAACTTAGTGTCATCCGCAAATTTGGAGATACTACATTTAATCCCCTCGTCTAAATCATTAATGTACAGTGTAAACAGCTGGGACCCCAGCACAGAACCTTGCTGTACCCCACTAGTCACTGATTGAACAGGTTGTGCTTGGTTCCTGGAGAAGACAGAGAACACAGAGGATTCCTGACAGAAGTCTTGCAAATTATAATTGTTTTGGA
This sequence comes from Pristiophorus japonicus, assembly GCF_044704955.1. Lineage (NCBI taxonomy): Eukaryota > Metazoa > Chordata > Chondrichthyes > Pristiophoridae > Pristiophorus > Pristiophorus japonicus. The sequence continues at coordinate 6,363,375 of NC_092004.1, read as the reverse complement.
CCGGGTCGATGGGGAGAGAAAATTTTATACTCGTGGGAGTATCCAAATCTGTGGAGTCATAAATGCAAAATAATCACTAATAACACCAATAGGGAAATAAAGATCAATTTCTTTGCTCAGAGAGTGGTTAGAATGTGAAATTCCCTCACACAGGAAGTGGTTGAGCTCAGATGCTGACAAAGGGAAACTAGACGAGTAAATGAGAGAAAATGAAATAAAAGATATGCTGAGAGGCTGAGACGAAGTATTTGCAATGGGAAGAGTCTGGTCTGGAACATAAACAGCAGCACAGACCAGGAGGGCCGAAGTGTATTATTCTGTGCTGTGTATTCTATGTAATGTATCCTCTGAACTAGAGCCCCACTCTGCGTACCTACCTATTGATGAGCCTCTCACTCTGGAAGCTGCAATGAATTCCTTCACTAAATGGCTGTAGTGAACCTTTACAGAACAGCTCGGACAGAATGTAACAAGCTCGTGGTGCTGCCCAGAAAGACAAGGTGCGAAATGTCAATCAGAAATAGTGCCGTGTCCTAAACAGGTCGCTGGGTGTATTATCAGATCACCAGCCATTCCTGGTGTAATTCAGTGGATGGAAGTCTGGGTCTAAATATTATATTCCTGGACTGGAAACACTGGGACCCGCCTCTGGGCTGCGCTCAGTTGTTCTGTTTATTAATTAATTGTATAATTGAGGTAACCGGATATTTCAACGCGCTCTTCAACTGCTCTCTGAACTTGGACTGGGTCACCCCGTAAATAAATGTGTTTGTGCAGCAACTTAAATTCTGCAGTATAACTCCGACTTGTTCAAAGATATATAAAGAATCATTGTAATATTCGGGATTTATTCCTGCAATGCTATAATATGAGAAATCTATAACATACACCAGCCACAGCAATATGAAGCTGCCGGATATGGTGAAGAGTAAAATCACAGACTTCCTCCTGCTCTCCATCTCTGGGTCACTGCCATTCTCCCCCTTGCTCTCACCCCTCAATCCCTTCCGGACTCGACTGGCCACTAAAATGTGTCTGACTGTCAGAGCATTGAGCAACAAAATTACAGCGAATGGGAGCAGTGGGGTTAAAACCGTATCAAAGCAGTTAAATCCCACCCATCCGGGCTCAGTATAATAGGTTGGGATTGGGAAACAGTCCCACGGAACATTGTCGATTATATATCCAGGTTTAAATGTAAAGTAGAAGGGAATGTTTTTTAAAGAGAACAGAATGCAGCTTGTTGTCAGAACCACAGCCGCAGATCTCCCGGTGCAATATTTGGTTTTCAGCTTCTGCCAACAAATGGCCACTAATCGATCAAAAGTGAAAGTGACGGTGAACCAGACAGAACAGTCTGTGGCTACACGGGTCAGGACAGCTATAACACTGCACACAGGGGTTATATCCAGGAAAGATCCCCGGAAATAATACCAACTGATCCGGTACAGTATGACCTCAGTGATGACCACCAGTAGATCCGCCGCTGCCATGGCCACCAGGTAGCGAGTGGTGCAGGTGGACAGCCCGCACTTTCCCCGGGACAGGACCACAATCGCCACTAAATTCACTGTAATAAACAGAAGGGAAAATAGAGGGACAATTATTGGTCACACATTGTCGGTGACTGAGCCCAGACAGTACGTCCTGTCATTTAGCACATAAACAGCCGGGTGGACATTGGATCAGGAGTTAACATGTAAAGTATATCATCCCAACCCAACCTACCTCCAACCCCCTGCTTCCCAGTTTAGCAGAGACGGGGCAGTGGGAGAGAAGCCGAGCCATCCCAGCGGTCATGTGGGCAATATTACTGGAAACATAGACACATAGAAAATAGGTGCAGGAGTAGGCCATTCGGCCCTTCGAGCCTGCACCATCATTCAATAATATCATGGCTAATCATTCCCTCAGTACCCCTTTCCTGCTTCCTCTCAATACCCCTTGATCCCTTTAGCCGTAAGGGCCATATCTAACTCCCTCTTAAATATATCCAATGAACTGGCATCTTCAACTCTCTGGGGCAGGGAATTCCACAGGTTAACAATTCTCCGAGTGAATAAGTTTCTCCTCATCTTGGTCCTAAATGGCTTACCCCTTATCCTTAGACTGTGTTGCATGGTTTTGTACTCCCCAACATCGGGAAAATTCTGAAACTCTGTCCCCTCTTTCTAGATTCCCCCACGAGGGGCAACACCCTCTCTGCATCTAGTCTGTCGAGCCCCCTCACAATCTTATACCTTTCAATAAGATCACCTCTGATTCCTCTAAACTTCAACGATTAAAGTCCCAACCTGCTCAACATTTCCTCAAAGGACAACACATTCATCTCAGGAACCAGCCTGGTGAACCTTCTCTGAACAAGGCATGTTCACTGCAGGAAGATAATCAACCAGAGGGGGTCAGGGACCGGGGAAGCACCCCACTACTGTAGCCCCTCAGCCCGAGTTATTAACACAATTGGTCACTGTCTCCATGACTCTGCCTCGTCCCTCCTCTCCTACCCACTCCACACTAGGTTACAGGCACACAGGAAGAGAACCACAGAGGACACGTATCCTCAGCTCAGAAAAAGGAAGACAGGTTGAAAGCACTGGTGTGGGAGCTGGCATCGTCGCCTGAGACTATCCCACTCTCATGGATACAGTTTCAAAAGAGGCAGCTCGTGCAGAGCATGGAGTGCAGCAGCATCGAGTGGCATTTGTGAGTTTGATAAGTGCATGAGTTTTAAGTGTTATTCTCTTTAAACCATTTGGAGGCTGGAATAAATTGTTAGTGGCAATTGCCAGTAGCTTCTAAGTAAGTAGCTGTGCCATGTGGGAATTCCTGGATGCTTCCGGCAACGGGGATGACCACATGTGCAGGAAGTGTCTCCAGCTCCTCCAACTCGAGCGCCGAGTCTCGGAGCTTGACCGAGGACTGGAGGCACTGAGGAGCATACGAGAGAACGAGAGGTACGTGGATCAGGCGTTGGTCAACCCACAGATTAAAAGGATACAGGAGGATAGGCAATGGGTGACCGTCGCACACAAGAGTATGGCGAGGCAGTTAGTGCAGGAGTCCCCTGAGGACCTCCCGCTCTCCAACGGTACTCTATTCTGACTACTGGCGAGGGCGGTGCTGCCTCTGGGGAGTGCAGCCAGGGCCAAGTCCACAGCACCGTGGGTGGCTCAGCTGCACTGCGGGGGAGGAAGAAGACGGGAAGGGCTATGGTGATAGGAGATTCAATAGTTAGGGGAGCAGATAGGCGCTTCTGCGGCAGCAAAAGTGACATCAGGATGGTGTGTTGCCTCCCTGGTGCAAGGGTCAATGATGTCACTGAGCATTGATTGAGCAGGGCATTCTGGGGAGGCAAGGGGAACAGCCACTGGTTGTGGTCCACATTGGTACCAACGACATAGGTAGAAAGAGGCGTGACGTCCTGAAAGTTGAGTTTAGGGACCTAGGAGTAAGATTGAAAGCCAGGACCTCAAAGGTGGTAATCTCGGGATTACTGCCAGTGCCACGTACTAGTGAGGGTTAAAATAGGAAGTCTAGTCAGATAAATACTTGGCCTGGACATTGGTGTAGGAGGGAGGGCTTTAGTTTCCTGAATAATTGGGACCGCTTCTGGGGTAGATGGGAACTGTACAAGTCGGACAGGTTACACCTCAACAGAGACGGGACCAATGTTCTCGCGGGTGGATTTGATAGTGCGGTTGCGAGGGCTTTAAAGTAGCTTGGCAGGGGGATGGGAACCCCAGAGACGGCTCTGAGCTCGTTAAAGTTGGTGAGAGCTCAGATGAACAGAAACCCAAGAAAGGATGGAAATGGCAGGAGGCAACAGAGCAGAGTAGCACTGGGGTAAGTGTAAACACAAGGTGATAGGAAGGGACAATATGTATGAATATAAAGGGGCTGCAGGAGGGGTCAAAACTAAAAATCATGGTTTAAAAACTAGTAATAAAACACTTTACCTAAACGCACGCAGCATTCGAAACAATGTAAATGAGCTGACGGCACAAATCATTACAAATGGGTATGATTTTGTGGCCATTACTGAAACGTGGTTGCAAGGTGGCCAAGACTGGAAATTAAACATACAGGGGTATCTGAAATTTGGAAAGATAGACAAGAAGGGAAAGGAGGTGGGGCAGCTCTGTTAATAAAGGATTATATCAGGTCAGTTGTGAGAAACGATATTGGCTCTAATGAACAAATTGTTGAATCATTGTGGGTGGAGATTAGAGATAGTAAGGGGAAAAAGTCACTGGTGGGCGTAGTTTATAGGCCCCCAGATAATAACTGCACGGTGGGGCGGGCAATAATCAAGGGAATAATGGAGGCTTGTGAAAAAGGAATGGCAGTAATCATGGGGGATTTTAACCTACATATCGATTGGTCAAATCAAATCGCATGGGGTAGCCTTGAGGAGGAATTCATAGAATGCATACGGGATTGTTTCTTCGAACAGTATGTTACAGAACCTAAAAGGGAGCAAGCTATCTTAGATCTGGTCCTGTGTAATGAGACAGGAAAAATAAACGATCTCCTAGTAAAAGATCCTCTCGGAATGAGTGATCACAGTATGGTTGAATTTGTAATACAGATTGAGGGTGAGGAATTTGTGTCTCAAACGAGCATACTATGCTTAAACAAAGGGGATTACAGCGGGATGAGGCCAGAGTTGGCTAACGTAGACTGGGAGCACAGACTAAACGGTGGCACAATTGAGGAACAGTGGAGGATTTTAAGGAGCTCTTTCATAGTGCTCAACAAAAATATATTTCAGTGAAAAAGAAGGGCGGTAAGAGTAGCGATAACCAGCCGTTTAAAATTCTGACGGGTTTAGACAGGTTAGATGCAGGAAGAATGTTCACAAAGTTGCGGAAGTCCAGAACCAGGGGTCACAGTCTAAGGATAAGGGGTAAGCCATTTAGGACCGAGATGAGGAGAAACTTCTTCACCCAGAGAGTGGTGAACCTGTGGAATTCTCTACCACAGAAAGTAGTTGAGGCCAATTCACTAAATATATTCAAAAGGGAGTTAGATGAAGTCATCACTACTCGGGGGATCAAGGGATATGGCGTGAAAGCAGGAAGGGGGTACTGAAGTTGCATGGTCAGCCATGAACACATTGAATTTCGGTGCAGGCTCGAAGTGACGAATGGCCTACTCCTGCAACTATTTTCTATGTTTCTATGTTTCTAACCAAGGAAATAAAGGAGAGTATCAAATTAAAAACCAATGCGTATAAGTTGGCCAAGGTTAGAGGGAAACTAGATGATTGGGAAAGTTTTAAACGACAGCAAAGAATGACTAAGAAAACAATAAAGAAAGGAAAAATAGAGTACGAAAGTAAACTTGCGCAAAACATAAAAACAGATAGTAAAAGCTTTTACCGACATATAAAACGGAAAAGAGTGACAAAAGTAAATGTTGGTCCCTTAGAAAATGAGAAGGATGATTTAATAATGGGAAATGTGGAAATGGCTGAGACATTAAACAATTATTTTGCTTCGGTCTTCACAGTGGAAGACACAAAAACCATACCAAAAATTGCTGGTCACGGGAATGTGGGAAGGGAGGACCTTGAGACAATCACGATCACTAGCGGGGTAGTGCTGGACAGGCTAATGGGACTCAAGGTAGACAAGTCCCCTGATCCTGATGAAATGCATCCCAGGGTATTAAAAGAGATGGCGGAAGTTATAGCAGATGCATTCGTTATAATCTACCAAAATTCTCTGGACTCTGGAGAGGTACCATCGGATTGGAAAGTAGCTAATGTAACCCCTCTGTATAAAAAAGGGGGCAGACAAAAGGCAGGTAACTATACGCCGGTTAGTTTAACATCTGTAGTGGGGAAAATGCTTGAAGCTATCATTAAGGAAGGAATAGCTTGACATCTAGATAGGAATAGTGCAATCAAGCAGACGCAACATGGATTCATGAAGGGGAAATCATGTTTAACTAATCTACTGGAATTCTTTGAGGATATAACGAGCATGGTGGATAGCGGTGTACCAATGGATGTGGTGTATTTAGATTTCCAAAAGGCTTTCGCTAAGGTGCGACACAAAAGGTTACTGCAGAAGATAAAGGTACACGGAGTCAGAGAAAATATATTAGCATTGTTGTAGGAGGTAGGCACCTTTAGAATATACCAGAATACTATGCATTAGGCACCTGCTAGATATATCAAAACTCACATAAGCTTAAAATGGACACACACATAAAATGGCTGCCCAGGCATGATGGGAAATCAGGTAGTCAAGCTGTGAACTGTTGAACGTTCAATGACCAAGCAATAACCCTGTGAGGCCCACTGTAGGAATGCCTGGGATGCGGGAAGACAGAGAGAAGAAGGAAACCATCTCCTGTGAACAAGGTCATAAACCAATTAATTCCCCAGAAAGAAAGATAAGAGGGAAACCATCTCCTGTAAACAAGGTTATAAACCAATTATTTCTCCCAGATGAAAGAACTAGGGAGAGAACCTATAAAGTCATCGATCAGCCCAAGCTGACAATAACCGAACATATGGTTCCCTGGATACTAGGGGAATTCTATTGGGTTAAAAGAACCTATATGTAATCTATAATCGTTGTGATTGGCTTGTGTCCAGCCGTGATGGGCTGTGTAGCTGTAGTAAACTGTTTTGTAACTGTTGTGAAACATATAAAGGTGCATGTAACCTTTTGTTCGGAGGAGAGAAACCTGGATACGGTCCTGAGTTTTTCCTCCCCGCTGAGCGTAATAAAAGCTGCATCAGCATTGGAACCGACTCTGAGTGTTGAGTGATTCTTCTAAGAAAACACTAACGCTAACAATGGCGTAGTCGACGGGATTTCCCGCAGTCGCTGGACGCCCTTGGAAAAAACCCGGGTGAGTATAAAAAACAATTTTTAAGTATAAAGGGTGCGGAAAGTGGATGCTGGTTGATCGACATGAGGAGACGGTCTACTATCTCAAACGCCTAGCCTGAGCCTGAAATAAGAGGACTTTTGTCCCACGTGACGGCCAGGAACCAAGTAGGCGTAGGGAACACATTTAGACTGTGGGATCGTGATATCGAGAGACATCTTCCGGACCCAGTAGTGTAATTTGAAATACCCCGGGGTAGAACCAAGCGGTGTACAGCGGCTAACGGAATACAAACCTGTGAACAGGGTCGGACCAACGGGCTGAGCGGTGGTAGGTAGTCGTTAAGGATACGTAGAGCACTGCGGGAATTGCTTAAACGCGTTTTTAAGAATTGTATAAGTTTGTGTAACAGCAGAACTTGTGACCTGACAGTAGCCAAGAGACAGTTTACTACAAGTCGCGCTAGAAAGAAAGCAGACTTCTGAGAGTAGATTCCTAACGGTACTAGTCCTACCCAGGAATGGCCATGAAAACAAGTAAACTCGAGTGGGGACCAGAAGGGTCGCTTACCCGCCACCTGGCGGAAAAACAAAAGAAGCTAATTGAAAAAATGATTAAAGCAGGGTGGAATCCTCAGGAACTAGTTATGTGTGGAATTATTTAGATAAAACTACGAATTCCTTGAAAGGTCATGGATCCAAAAATAGAGCCGGCTGAAACAAGCAGAGAGACTGTTGTAAATGTCTGATCGTTGAGTGAGAAGTGTCTGTGTGATTTTTGACTGCAGAATGAATTTTTTTATGTTTTCATGTTCCGAAAGCCTGGTTGGAAGAGGAATGCAAGTGTCTGTTTATTTTAGAAACAGAGTGAAAGTCTTTTTTTAACCCTTTGTAATGTTGTCCTGTATGTGGGAAGTTTTAAGACATTTAAGTTAGAAACGCAGGTGTGGATTTATTCGGATGATAAGTTACGGAGCTAGGAAAATAAACAAATAAAGAATAGGTTTGTTGAGCAAAATATTTATTTGACATGCTCACTTACTTGCCGAAAGAAAACATGCAATGATTGATTGGGTTGAAAGATATAAATTTAGTCTCGGAATGAGATAAAGAATGCTTTAAAAAAAAAGAGCTTCTAAAAAAAAAAGTTTTAAATAAAGATTGAAATTACAAAGTTTGAATTGGGATTTTGAGATATTCAGAGAAGGCACAGGAAATACTGAGGTGGATTTAAAAAAAAAGAAAAAGATTGAATTAAATCTGATCAGGTCAAACTCCTGGGCAAGTGGCGAGCTATCTGCGAAGGTGTAAAAGGAATTTTTGGAAAATGTTAAAAAACAGCAAGCTTTAGTAACGACTTTGAAACTGGAGCATTTTGAGATAACGAAAGGCAGCACTCAAACTCTCAAAGCTGGACTCCATTCCAGTTATGGAGAAAAAGAAAAAGATAAAGAAGCCACTATGAAAGTAAGCAAATGATTTTAAATTAAAACTTTATGGAGTTACGAACCCTCCGTGTAAAATACAAAACCTAATTTGAAGAAAGAAAAAAAAGATGTAACGGACTAAATGGAAAAAGACATAGCTTACTAAATACTAGTTGATGTTTGCTGTGAAAAAGATATTGGTTTAATTAGAAGAGGAAAAAAAATTGGAATAATAAAAAACACTCTACATGGATTCGAATTTTCAATTATGAAAAAGTTTCAATGCAGTTTGAAAAGATTTCCAAAATGGACAGTGTTTATCAAAAATGTCCCGAACAGTCTGAACAAGCAGGAGGGTTTTGAAGATAACGCGGAGAAAGAGAGAAATAAAAAAAAACAGAATTGAATTTCAGTAAACAAAATTGCTATTGTATGTGTGGTCTTGTTTTAAAACAATTTAAAAAAAAATCTTTGGCAAGTACTTGAATAAGAAGTTAAGAAAACATTGGAGTGTACTCTAATGATTTATGCTGTTTTTAACGGATTACTAATTTCGAAGCCAGTTTTGAAGGCACAAAGACTTTTTTTTTTCAGATGATTACGTGAAGTCACGTAATGACATCAGGTCTTCTTACAAACCTGGAAAGGAGTTAACCCTTTCCATTGACAGCCGTTTTATACTGAACATTATTAATTTGGATTTCTTAATAGGAAAAAAAAAAGACTCACCTAACAGAGGAAACAAAAATAAAAACAGAACTAGCTTATGTAATAATACTTGCCTGATACAATAAAGAAATAGATATTCAATAAAACAAATTGAAGAGTTCAAAGCTAAGATAAACACCTGGAAGAGATAACGGGACTAGACAGATAGTGCAGTGCACAGCCATAGCACCATCACCTATGGCAATAGAGCCAATGTACCCCACGGTGGGTAGGTGTAGTCCACAAACCCAACCTAACGGTAAAGCACACAGGGATGTATGGAGGAATAGCTTTGGCCTTGGTCATAGGAGTTTGGGTAATATTTAAGTGGGTAAAGACACGGGCGCACGCCCGACAGATTCAGCTCGAAATGGTTCGATTATAACCTTGTCCTTCTGATTTTGCAGGGTGACAGGGACACTCGTAGAGCAAAAAACTTAACCCCTGGTGACGACCAGGCCGTTGTTTAAAATTACAGATAATACTTAACGGAATGGGAATACGAACGGCGCTACTCGTAATATGGATAGCCCTGCGACATGCACGTACCCTGGGCAACACCGACGGACAGCAGAGCACGCTGGAAATAAACAACTATATGAACTATGGAGTCTTGTTTAATTTATCGGACGGAATGTGCATCCCAGCAGCCAAGGACTGGAGCAAGGACAGGACATATTTTAATGCATGGTTACAAGTGAATCCTAATAAGAATCCTAATAAGAATAAGACTATGTGTACAGTGCTCCACGGGTATAAGGAGCAGATGCATTAAACGGAGGGATGTCAAAGGGCCTAATGAATGTACTTTCGGCATAATTTGCGCGCCTCCGGGACAATCCCGCAATCAGTCATCCGCAAGAAGGGAATGGGGCTGTGTGGGAATTACGAGGAGGCGGGGGCGGCTGCAATATCATTGTATGTATGTTTCTCACCCCCTCCGACATCGCGCCCCATAAGAATTACTACATTGCCCGAGGAACTGCCTTGCCCCATAACTACGAAGGGACCAGAGAATGGGATTGTAATGTACAGCGAGGGGGAACTGTTGTATGATAATGTTAGACATGAAATTGTGCCTGTTCTGATCAATATTTCAGGCATCCAGATGCCGGAATACTGTACAGAACAGTCAAGGAAGATGTACAATGTATTAAGCAAAGTTGTAATGCAGCAGGCTGCCGATGCAATGGGTGCCAGTAGGTTCCGGGGACAGGGGTTAGCCCCCAGGCTGAAGAGGGAAATAGTTAATGATGTTGCTACCGTTTTCAATACAGGGACCTCCGTAGTGAACTCGATAGACATACAAGGATTAAATGAGAGGGTGGAACAGCTTAGAGGGGTGATGAAGGGGTTATTGGAGAGGGTGGAGCAAAACCAGGAAGACAAAGCCAACCTAGGAAAGGAGGGTGCCAAAATCCAGCTGGATGGCATCTCAGTCCTGGAAGCTTTACGACCTGTCGCGATCGGGCATTGATAGAGAACAGGAAGATTTAGCTCAGTTGGCTAACCAAAGGGGGACACTGGATAATTGTACTCTGAAGGGACTGACCAGAGTATACCCAGCAATTCCAGATTGCCAGATGGGTAGAACTACCGGGATAGGGACAGTCCTGATGATCCCTATAGTCACGCCGGACTCAGGGCATTTCCCCCTATACCAACGAGAGAATATCGGAATAATACGGGAAAATGTCTCCATACGCTACTACCTGACCACCACCTCTGCCGTTCGTCGAAACAACATACTTACCGGGATTTCCCTAGCAGATTGCAAGCAAAAGGGGGAAATCACAGTATATCCTCACCCGGTGGGCAGAGGGGAGCGAGACGAGTGCGGGTTTAACCGAACCGACGGGTGTGTGCTAGAAATAGTGCCCGCACACATGCACTTCGCGAGGGCAGGCTACGGAGGGAAGGGAAGATACTGCGTCTCTACTACTGAGCGTTCATTCCAGTATAATGACCTGCAGTGCCCTATACCACAGCCAAGCTTTTGCTTTACGACCTGTCGCGATCGGGCAAGCGCATATCACCCAGGTTAGGCGCCGGAAGTCCGAAGTTATTGAGGTAACCGATCAGCTCCATGATCATTTGCTGGATTATGACGAGCCAGAGCAGGTCCCTATCCCACATCTAACCGAAGTATTACGAGAGTTGAGGCTCAGAGTGGGTCAATCCGTAAAGCTCTACCACCAACTACAAACTAAAATCAAAGTACTGGAAGAAGATACCGAGGTAGACTTACAAAGTCAGAGTTGGTGGAGAAAGGTCTGGGACTGGGGAATAAATGTGAACATTCACCCATGGATTCGAATAATTTCACATACACTGGTCGGGATACAATTTATCTTAACAATAACATGGGGCGTAATGGCCTGCCAGGCATGCAGACACCACGCACAACGAAGACGGACAAATCACCGTTCCCCGGATACTAAACAAGCCTGTTTTATAAGGGGGCAGGAGGATTTGGCCTTTGTCAATTCGATTTAAGCAACTGGGACTCCTGAAACCGCGTGACTGGCCAGCAGGTTGAGGCAGGGAGTACCGGGCCGTGCACAAAATTTAATAAAGGTCGAATGGTCGGTTAAAAGGGGACTAGGACTTGTCCCTTTACCGAAATGGGGAGTTGTTGAAGGAGGTAGGCACCTTTAGAATATACCAGAATACTAGGCATTAGGCACCTGCTAGATATATCAAAACTCACATAAGCTTACAATGGACACACACATAAAATGGCTGCCCAGGCATGATGGGAAATCAGGTAGTCAAGCTGTGAACTGTTGAACGTTCAATGACCAAGCAATAACCCTGTGAGGCCCACTGTAGGAATGCCTGGGATGCGGGAAGACAGAGATAAGAAGGAAACCATCTCCTGTGAACAAGGTCATAAACCAATTAATTCCCCAGAAAGAACGATAAGAGGGAAACCATCTCCAGTAAACAAGCTTATAAACCAATTATTTCTCACAGATGAAAGAACTAGGGAGAGAACCTATAAAGTCATCGATCAGCCCAAGCTGACAATAACCGAACATATGGTTCCCTGGATACTAGGGGAATTCTATTGGGTTAAAAGAACCTATATGTAATCTATAATCGTTGTGATTGGCTTGTGTCCAGCCGTGATGGGCTGTGCAGCTGCAGTAAACTGTTTTGTAACTGTTGTGAAACATATAAAGGTGCATGTAACCCATTGTTCGGAGGAGAGAAACCTGGATACGGTCCTGAGTTTTTCCTCCCCGCTGAGCGTAATAAAAGCTGCATCAGCATTGGAACCGACTCTGAGTGTTGAGTGATTCTTCTAAGAAAACACTAACGCTAACAGCATGGATCGAGAATTGGCTGGCTAACAGAAAGCAGAGAGTCGGGATAAATGGGTCCTTTCGGGTTGGAAATCGGTGGTTAGTGTTGTGCCACAGGGATGGTGCTGCGACCACAACTGTTTACAATATACATAGATGACCTGGAAGAGGGGACAGAGTGTAGTGTAACAAAATTTGTAGATGAAACAAAGATTAGTGGGAAAGCGGGTTGTGTAGAGGACACAGAGAGGCTGCAAGGAGATTTAGATAGGTTAAGCGAATGGGCTAAGGTTTGGCAGATGTAATACAATGGCGTAAAATGTGAGGTCATATACCTTGGAAAAAAAACAGTAAAAGGGAATATTATTTGAATGGGGAGAAATTACAACATGCTGCGGTGCAGAGGGACCTGGGGGTCCTTGTGCTTGGACCCCAAAAAGTTAGTTTGCAGGTGCGGCAGGTAATCAGGAAGGCGAATGGAATGTTGGCCTTCATTGCGAGAGGGATGGAGTACAAAAGCAGGGAGGTCGTGCTGCAACTGTACAGGGTATTGGTGAGGCCGCACCTGGAGTACTGCGTGCAATTTTGATCACCTTACCTAAGGAATGATATACTAGCTTTGGACGGGATACAGAGACGATTCACTAGGCTGATTCCGGAGATGAGGGGATTATATTATGATGATAGATTGAGTAGACTGGGTCTTTACTCGTCGGAGTTCAAAAGGATGAGGGGTGATCTTATAGAAACTTTTAAAATAATGAAAGGGATAGACAAGATAGAGGCAGAGAGGTTGTTTCCACTGGTCGGGGTGACTAGAACTAGGGGGCACAGCCTCAAAATACGGGGGAGCCAATTGAAAACCGAGTTGACAAGGAATTTCTTCTCCTAGAGGGTTGTGAATCTGTGGAATTCTTTGCCCAGGGAAGCAGTTGAGGCTAGCTCATTGAATGTATTCAAATCACAGATAGATTTTTAACCAAAAGGGAATTAAGGGTTAGGGGAGAGGGCGGGTAAGTGGAGCTGAGTCCAAGGCCAGATCAGCCATGATCTTATTGAATGGCGGAGCAGGCTCGACGGGCTAGATGGCCTACTCCTGTTCCTAATTCTAATGTTCTTATGTTCTTGTGGCATCATCGGAACAGATGCAACGCAGGCAGCGACACTTGGAGAATGTAATAGAGTCCTTCCAGCAAGCTGAGTGAGAGGTCATATAATCAAGGTAGCTGGAGGAGTCGGCCGGATTATGGTAGATATTTGTAGAGAGCCTATCCTCGAAAATGGACTTAGAGATGTCGAGGAAGGGAAGGGTAGTGTCAGACGGAGCATGTGAAGGAGAGAGAGCGGCGTAAATTGGAATCAAGGTTTACTATATAATTGTAATTATAATAATAATTATTAATAATAATGTAAATAAAAACGAATATTATTGATAATAATAACAATAACTTTTATTTATATCACGCCTTTAATGTAGTTAAACATCCCAAGGTGATTCACGCATTGTTAACAGGACAACACAGAAACATGACACCGAGATAAAAAAGAAGAAATTAAGGCATATGACCAAAAGCTTGGTAAAAGAGGTTGATTTTCAGGACCGTCTTTAAAATGGAAAGATGGTTGGTAAAGCGGAGAGGTTTCGGGAGGGACTTCCAGAGTTTAGGGCCCAAACAGCTGAAGGTAAGGCCACCGATGGTTGAGCAGTATTTTGAGGGATGTTCGAGAGGGCAGCATTTGAAGAGCGGAGATATCATTAGTGGTTGTGAGGCTGAAAAAGATTACAGAGGTAGGGAGGTGCAATGCCATGAAGAGATTTGTAAACAAGGATGAGAATTTTCAAACGCGTGGCCTTCTTTAACCGGGAGATAATGTCGGTCAGAAAGCAGAGGGGTGAGTTGATGGGTGATCATGACTTTGTGCGAGTTAGGACATTTTCCAGTTCATGGCTCGAAAACTAAATTGCGCGAACACAGTCATCAATGTACCTGAACAATATGTGAACGCGCGACCGGAGTAGAATTGGAACAACGAAGGTTCTCTGTATCCCAAGAAAAGGCAGCATAGCGAGGGACCATCCGAGCTCCCATACCGACACCAGTGGAGTGTGGGGATAGAATATTGTTCAGACCAGTGGTCCAGCACTTGTACTTTCAGCAGGGGCAGTGCACTGGGGTCAGGATCAGGATAAGCAACCTGCAAGGGTTTTCATTTCCAGCCCAAAGCCAGTGAGGGCGAGAGGACTTCCAGTGTGAATGGCGAGTCAATTAAATTGTAAATGGGGCACTCAGAATGTATCAGCGGCGATCGGCGCAGGGAAATTCGCCATCCGCTGAGAGTTCAGGGGAGCTCGGTTTTACTGGGCTACAGACTGACCCACACTCTTTATATTCTACAGTGACACACACTCCCAGTAATACATGGCCACTGGCGTATGGTGTTCCACACCGGTTAGTGACCCACACTCAGTATATCCTGCAGTGACACACACTCCCAGTAATACATGATCACTTGGGTACAGTCTTCCACACTAGTTAGTAACCCACATTCAGAATATCCTACAGTGACACGCACTCCCATTAATACATGGTCACTGGGGTACAGTGTTCTACACCGCTATGCGACCAACACTCAGTATATCACACAGTGATACACACTCCCAGTAAAACATGGTCACTGGTGTACGTATTTCCACACTGGTTAGTGAACCACACTAAGTATGTCCTACAGTGACACACGCTCCTAGCAATAGATGGTCACTGGGGTACGGTTTTCCACACTGGTTAGTGACCCACACTCAGTCTTTCCTACAGTGATACGCACTCCCAGTAATACATCATCACTGTGGTATGGTGCTCCACACCGGTTAGTGACACACACTGAGTATATCCTACAGTGACACACACTCCCAGTAAAACATGGTCACTGTTGTACGCTGTTCCACACCGGGTAGTGACCCACACTCAGTATATCCTACAGTGACACACACTCGCAGTAATACATGGTCACTGGGGCACGGTGTTACACAGCGGTTAATGACCCACACTCAGTATATCCTACGGTGACAGACACTCCCAGTAATACATGGTCACTGGGGTACAGTGTTCCACACCGGTTAGTGACCACACTCAGTATATCCTACAGTGAAACATACTCCCAGTAATACATGATCATTGCGTTCAGTGTTCTACACTGGTTAGTGACCCATACTCAGTTTATCCTACAATGACACACACTCCCAGTAATACATGATCACTGGGGTATGGTGTTCCACACCGGTTAGTGACCCACACTCAGTATATCCTGCAGTGACACTCACTCCCAGGAATACATGGTCACTGGAGTACAGTGTTCCACACCGCTTCGTGACACACACTCAGTAATTCCTACAGTTACACCCACTTCCAGTAATACATGGTCACTGGGGTACAGTGTTCCAAACCGGTTAGTGAGCCACACTCAGTAAATCATACAGTGACAGACACTCGCAGTAATACATGGTCACTGGGGTACAGTGGTCCAAACCGGTTAGTGACACACAATCAGTATATCCTGCAGTGACACACACTTCCAGTAATATATGGTCAATGGCGTACAGTGTTCCACATGGGATAGTGACCCACACTCAGAATATCCGACAGTGATTGACACTTCTAGTAATACATGGTCACTGGGGAAGAGTGTTCCACACCGGTTAGTGACCCACACTGAATATATCCTACAGTGACAGACACTCCCAGTAATACATGGTCACTGGGGTACAGTATTCCACAACGGTTAGTGCCCCACACTCAGTATGTCCTACAGTGACAGACACTCCCTGTAATACATGGTCACTGGGGTACGGTGTTCCACACCGGTTAGTGACCTACACCCAGTATATCCGACAGTGACACACACTCCCAGTAATACATAGTCACTGGAGTTCGGTGTTCCACACCGGTTAGAATCCTACACTGAGTATATCCTACAGTGACACACTCTCCCAGTAATGCATAGCCACTGGGGTACAGTGTTTCCCCGCTGTTGGTGACCCACACTGAGTATATCCTACAATGACACACTCCCAGTAATACATGGACACTGGCGTACCATGTTCCACACTGCTCAGTGACCAGCACTGAGTATATCCTACAGTGAAAGACACTCCCAGCAATACATGGTCACTGGTGTAGGGAATTCGACACCAGTTAGTGACTCACATTGAGTATATTCTACAGTGACAGACACTCCCAGTAATACATGGTCACTGTTGTACGGAATTCGATACCAGTTAGTGACCCACATTCAGTATGTCCGACAGTGACAGATACTTCCAGTAATACATGGTCACTGGGGTACAGTGTTCCACACCGGTTAGTGACCTACACTCAGTATGTCCTACAGTGACGCACACTCTCAGTAATACATGGTCACTGGAGTACAGTGTTCCACATCGGTTAGTGACACACACTCAGTATATCCTACAGTGACAGGCACTCCCGGTAATACATGGTCACTGGCGTATTGTGTTCCACACCGTTTAGTGACCCACAGTCAGTATATCCTACAGTGAAACATACTCCCAGTAATACATGATCATTGCGTTCAGTGTTCTACACTGGTTAGTGACCCATACTCAGTTTATCCTACAATGACACACACTCCCAGTAATACATGGTCACTGGGGTATGGTTTTCCACACCGGTTCGTGATCCACACTCAGAATATCCTACAGTGAAAGACACTCCCATTAATATATGGTCACTGGGGTACAGTGCTCCACACCGGTTAGTGACCACACTCAGTATATCCGACAGTGAATCATACTCCCAGTAATACATGGTCATTGCGTTCGGTTTTCCACACTGGTTAGTGACCCATACTCAGTTTCTCCTACAGTGACACACACTCCCAGTAATACATGGTCACTGGGGTATGGTGTTCCACACCGGTTAGTGATCCGCACTCAGAATATCCTACAGTGACAGACACTCCCATTAATATTTGGTCACTGGGGTGCAGTGTTTCAGAACGGTTATTGACCCACACTCAGAATATCTTACAGTGAAAGACACTCCCAGTAATACATGGTCACAGGGGTATGGTGTTCCACACCGGTAAATCACCCACATTCAGCATATCCTATAGTGACAGACACTCCAGTAATATATCGTCACTGGTGTACGGAATTCCACACCAGTTAGTGCCTCACACTGAGTATATCCTACAGAAACAGACACTCCCAGTATTACATGGTCACTGGAGTATGCTGTTCCACACCGGTTAGTGACACACACTGAGAATATCCTGCAGTGATAGCTACTCCCAGTAATACATGATCACTGGTGTATGGTGTTCCACACCGGTTAGTGACCCACACTCAGTATATCCTGCAGTGACACACACTCCCAGGAATACATGGTCACTGGAGTACAGTGTTCCACACCGCTTCGTGACACACACTCAGTAATTCCTACAGTTACACCCACTTCCAGTAATACATGGTCACTGGGGTACAGTGTTCCAAACCGGTTAGTGAGCCACACTCAGTAAATCATACAGTGACAGACACTCGCAGTAATACATGGTCACTGGGGTACAGTGGTCCAAACCGGTTAGTGACACACAATCAGTATATCCTGCAGTGACACACACTTCCAGTAATATATGGTCAATGGCGTACAGTGTTCCACATGGGATAGTGACCCACACTCAGAATATCCGACAGTGATTGACACTTCTAGTAATACATGGTCACTGGGGAAGAGTGTTCCACACCGGTTAGTGACCCACACTGAATATATCCTACAGTGACAGACACTCCCAGTAATACATGGTCACTGGGGTACAGTATTCCACAACGGTTAGTGCCCCACACTCAGTATGTCCTACAGTGACAGACACACCCTGTAATACATGGTCACTGGGGTACGGTGTTCCACACCGGTTAGTGACCTACACTCAGTATATCCGACAGTGACACACACTCCCAGTAATACATAGTCACTGGAGTTCGGTGTTCCACACCGGTTAGAATCCCACACTGAGTATATCCTACAGTGACACACTCTCCCAGTAATGCATAGCCACTGGGGTACAGTGTTTCCCCGCTGTTGGTGACCCACACTGAGTATATCCTACAATGACACACTCCCAGTAATACATGCACACTGGCGTACCATGTTCCACACAGCTCAGTGACCAGCACTGAGTATATCCTACATTGAAAGACACTCCCAGCAATACATGGTCACTGGTGTAGGGAATTCGACACCAGTTAGTGACTCACATTGAGTATATTCTACAGTGACAGACACTCCCAGTAATACATGGTCACTGTTGTACGGAATTCGATACCAGTTAGTGACCCACATTCAGTATGTCCGACAGTGACAGATACTTCCAGTAATACATGGTCACTGGGGTACAGTGTTCCACACCGGTTAGTGACCTACACTCAGTATGTCCTACAGTGACGCACACTCTCAGTAATACATGGTCACTGGAGTACAGTGTTCCACATCGGTTAGTGACACACACTCAGTATATCCTACAGTGACAGGCACTCCCGGTAATACATGGTCACTGGCGTATGGTGTTCCACACCGTTTAGTGACCCACACTCAGTATATCCTACAGTGAAACATACTCCCAGTAATACATGATCATTGCGTTCAGTGTTCTACACTGGTTAGTGACCCATACTCAGTTTATCCTACAATGACACACACTCCCAGTAATACATGGTCACTGGGGTATGGTGTTCCACACCGGTTAGTGATCCACACTCAGAATATCCTACAGTGAAAGACACTCCCATTAATATATGGTCACTGGGGTACAGTGTTCCACACCGGTTAGTGACCACACTCAGTATATCCGACAGTGAATCATACTCCCAGTAATACATGGTCATTGCGTTCGGTTTTCCACACTGGTTATTGACCCATACTCAGTTTATCCTACAGTGACACACACTCCCAGTAATACATGGTCACTGGGGTATGGTGTTCCACACCGGTTATTGATCCACACTCAGAATATCCTACAGTGACAGACACTCCCATTAATATATGGTCACTGGGGTACAGTGTTTCAGAACGGATATTGACCCACACTCAGAATATCTTACAGTGAAAGACACTCCCAGTAATACATGGTCACAGGGGTATGGTGTTCCACACCCGTAAGTCACCCACATTCAGCATATCCTATAGTGACAGACACTCCAGTAATATATCGTCACTGGTGTACGGAATTCCACACCAGTTAGTGTCTCACACTGAGTATATCCTACAGAAACAGACACTCCCAGTATTACATGGTCACTGGAGTATGGTGTTCCACACCGGTTAGTGACACACACTGAGAATACCCTGCAGTGATAGGCACTCCCAGTAATACATGATCACTGGGGTATGGTGTTCCACACCGGTTAGTGACCCACACTCAGTATATCCTGCAGTGACACACACTCCCAGGAATACATGATCACTGGAGTACAGTGTTCCACACCGCTTCGTGACACACACTCAGTAATTCCTACAGTTACACCCACTTCCAGTAATACATGGTCACTGGGATACAGTGTTCCAAACCGGTTAGTGAGCCACACTCAGTAAATCATACAGTGACACACGCTTCGAGTAATATATGGTCAATGGCGTACAGTGTTCCACATGGGATAGTGACCCACACTCAGAATATCCGACAGTGATTGACACTTCTAGTAATACATGGTCACTGGGGAAGAGTGTTCCACACTGGTTAGTGACCCACACTGAATATATCCTACAGTGACAGACACTCCCAGTAATACATGGTCACTGGGGTACAGTATTCCACAACGGTTAGTGCCCCACACTCAGTATGTCCTACAGTGACAGACACTCCCTGTAATACATGGTCACTGGGGTACGGTGTTCCACACCGGTTAGTGACCTACACTCAGTATATCCGACAGTGACACACACTCCCAGTAATACATAGTCACTGGAGTTCGGTGTTCCACACCGGTTAGAATCCCACACTGAGTATATCCTACAGTGACACACTCTCCCAGTAATGCATAGCCACTGGGGTACAGTGTTTCCCCGCTGTTGGTGACCCACACTGAGTATATCCTACAATGACACACTCCCAGTAATACATGGACACTGGCGTACCATGTTCCACACTGCTCAGTGACCAGCACTGAGTATATCCTACAGTGAAAGACACTCCCAGCAATACATGGTCACTGGTGTAGGGAATTCGACACCAGTTAGTGACTCACATTGAGTATATTCTACAGTGACAGACACTCCCAGTAATACATGGTCACTGTTGTACGGAATTCGATACCAGTTAGTGACCCACATTCAGTATGTCCGACAGTGACAGATACTTCCAGTAATACATGGTCACTGGGGTACAGTGTTCCACTCCGGTTAGTGACCTACACTCAGTATGTCCTACAGTGACGCACACTCTCAGTAATACATGGTCACTGGAGTACAGTGTTCCACATCGGTTAGTGACACACACTCAGTATATCCTACAGTGACAGGCACTCCCGGTAATACATGGTCACTGGCGTATGGTGTTCCACACCGTTTAGTGACCCACACTCAGTATATCGTACAGTGACACCCACTCCCAGCAATACCTGGTCACTGGTGTACAGTGTTCCACACCGGTTCATGACACACACTCAGTAAATACTACAGTGACACACATTCCTACTAATACCTTCTCTCAGATAGTTGCGCGGAGTAAGGACTGATTGAAAGGTACACAACATTCGACTGAAGAAAATAGCTTGATAATTCAATCAGCCTGTTAGTTACAAAAACAAGGTTATGTTCAGATGGAGGAATGGAATCAAACCACATTGGTTATTCAGGCCATTTGACTGAACGGAATGATATCACCGATCAGGTGTCTATACCAGTGACCACTCGTCCTGAATGTATAATTATCAGTCACAGAGCAGAACCTGAGACCAGCTCACACACAGATTTGCACAACTTCAATGGCTATAGTCACTTACCAGGAACACCAATGATGGCAATGATCATGTAGCATATTTTCTGGGCATGTCGAATTGGAAGCATTGTCTGTGTGAAACGATGTGCCCCTTCGTGCTGCAGGCAATCTCCCTGAATTATACTCTGAGGCGGTTCAATTCCAGCGCCTTTAAGTTATACACTGCGGGCTCTCCACGGGGACATGGAGGTTGCAACATCGTTCAAAATAGTTATTTTTAAAACTTGAACAAACAGATTACGACAACCGATTTAAGTCCCTGTTGTGAACGAATATATTTACTGCAGAGATTCAAATTGGACACCCCAAAGACTGGACAATTCTGCTCACATTAATTAACTCATGAAAGTTTCCAGTTGTATTCGCCCAGCAATTGGGTTGTTGTTTCAAAAACCATCAGGCCAAACTGGAGATCGCATATTGTTTCGGGAGATGTCCTTTACTCGACTGTGGTAATTCAATAATTAGATTCCCATTTTAGTGTATGTCTCTCAGGGCTGCTCGACTGGACTCTGTGATGTGGCTGCCTTCTTTAACTGTAGCTATTCAGTAATTACATTCCCAATGTCACAGTTTCCCTCTCAGGCCTGCTTTACGACAAAGGGTGTCATGGCTGCCCTTTTAAATGCAGGCATTCAGTACTTCAATTACAAATGTTAGAATGTCCTTCTCAAGGCTGTTCTACTGCGGTCCAGGAAGTGGCTGATTTCTTTAACTGCGGAAATCCAGTTAAACAATTAAAGTGATGAATTGTATGATAGCACTCAAACTAATACATGCCCTCATGTTCATTAAGCCTTTCATACCCATACAGCACCTCATACACATGCGGTGCCTCATACTCGTAAATTAGCTAAAAGTAAGACAGCACCTCAAACTCATTCAGCAAAAAGAATGCAAACTGATAGAACACTTCTCATCAAATGCACTCAAAATAATACAGACCATCAAACTACTAGAGAACCTCAAACTAGAACAGCCTCTCAAACCAAAAGAACCGCAAACAAAAAACAATGTACCTCAAACTAAAAGATAACCTCAAACTAAAAGAGAAACTCAAAGTAATAGAGAACCTCAACCTAATAATGAATATCAAACTAATTTTTCATTAAATCGAAAGAGAACCTCAAAATAATACGGACCTCAACAGAATAAAGACACTAAAAATAATACAGATTCTCAAACTAATAGAGACACTCAAACTATTAACGAAACTCATTCTAATATTGAAATTCCAACCAAGAGAGAATCTGATATGAATAAAATCAAACTAATAGGGAGGCTCAAAATAAACCAAATATTCAAACTAATAAAGAACATCAAACTAATACAGCACTGCAAAGAAATAACGAACATGAAACTAATATCAAACGAGAAAATACTAATGCCCAATCAAAGACAGCACCTCAGACGAATAGAGAAACTTAACTGAATAAAGGCCATCAATCTAATACAAAACCCTAAAACTACGAGAGAAACTGAAACTAATAGAGAAACCAAAAATAATAGAGTGCCCCAAACCGACAGACACTCAAACTAATACGGTTCCTCAAACAAATACGTCAAATTAATAGATTTCCTAATACCCGTTGAGGATCTAAGACAAATACAGCCGCTTAAAATTATACAACAATACAAACTTCTCGAGAAGCTAAAATTAATATATTTCCTCAAAGTAATAGAGAATCTCAAACTAATACAACCACTCAAAGCATTGGAGAAATCATCATAAGAGAGACCCTCAAACTGAGGGAGAACCTCAAACTAATACAGACCCTTAAACAAATACAGTCCCTCAAACTAATACAGGCCCTCAAACTAATAAAGTGCCTCAAACTAATAGATTCTCTCAAACTAAGACAGCCCCTCAAACTAAAACAGTCCATCAACAAACACAGCCACTCAAACTAATACAGTCCGTCATACTAATACGGCCCTTCAAACTAATACAGTCCCTCAAACTAATACAGCCCATCAAACTAACACAGCCCCTCAAACTAACACCGTCAATCAAACTAATAAAGTCCCTCAAAATAATACAGCCCCTCAAACTAATACAGTCCATCTAACTAATTAAGTCCCTCAATCTAATAGAGTCCATCAAATTAATACAATCCATCAAACTTATACAGTCCATCAAACTAATACAGGCCTTCAAACGAATTCTGCCCCTCAAACTAATGCAGCCCCTCAAACGAATACAGTCCATCAAACTCATACAGTCCATCAAACGAATAAACAACGTCAAATTAATAGATTTCCTAATACCCGTTGAGGATCTAAGACAAATACAGCCGGTTAAAATAATACAACAATACAAACTTTTCGAGAAGCTAAAATTAATATATTTCCACAAAGTAATAGAGAATCTCAAACGAATACAACCGATCAAAGCATTGGAGAACTCATCATCATCGAAAACCTCAAACTGAGGGAGAACCTCAAACTAATACAGCCCCTTAAACAAATACAGTCCCTCAAACTAATACACGCCCTCAAAATTATATAGTCCCTCAAACTAACACAGCTCCTCAACCTAATACAGTGCCTCAATCTAATACATTCCCACAAACTAAGACAGCCCCTCAAACTAATACAGTCCATCAACGAATAGAGCCACACAAACTTATACAGTACGTCAAACTAATACAGCCCCTCAAACTAATACAGTCCCTCAAACTAATACAGCCCCTCAAACTAATGCAGTCCATCAAACTAAAATAGTCCATCAAACTAATGCAGTCCCTCAAACTAATACAGCCCCTCAACCTAATGCAGTCCCTCAAAATAATTCAGCCCCTCAAACTAATGCAGTCCCTCAAACTAATACAGTCCATCAAACTAATACAGTCCATCAAACTAATACAGCCCCTCAAACTCATACAGTGCATCAAACTAATAAAGCGCATCAAACTAATGCAGTCCATCAAACTAATACAGCCCCTCAAATTAATACAGTCCCTCAAACTAATACAGTGCATCAAACTAATACAGCGCCTCAAACTAATGCAGTCCATCAAACTAATACAGCCCCTCAAACGAGTGCAGTCCATCAAATTAATACAGCCCCTGAAACTAGTACAGTCCATCAAACTAATACAGCGCCTCAAACTAATGCAGTCCATCAAACTAATACAGTCGATCAAACTAATACAGTCCCTCAAAATAATACAGCCCCTCAAACTAATGCAGTCCCTCAAATTAATACAGCCCCTCAAACAAATGCAGTCACTCAAAATAATACAGCCCCTCAAACTAATGCAGTCCCTCAAACTAATACAGTCCATCAAACTAATACAGTCCATCAAACTAATACAGCCCCTCAAACTCATACAGTGCATCAAACTAATAAAGCGCATCAAACTAATGCAGTCCATCAAACTAATACAGCCCCTCAAATTAATACAGTCCCTCAAACTAATACAGTCCATCAAATTAATGCTGTCCCTCAAACTAATACAGTCCCTCAAACTAATAAAGACCCTCAAAGTAATGAAGACCCTCAAACGAATACAGCCGCTCAAACTAATACCACCCCTAAAACTAATACAGTCCCTCAAACGAATACATTCCACCAAACTAACACAGCCCTTGAAAGTAATACAGTCCTTCAAAATAATACAGCCCCTCAAACTAATGCAGTCCATCAAACTAATATAGTCCATTAAACTAATGCAGTCTCTCAAACTAATACCGTCCAGCAAAAAAATACAGTCCATCAAACTAATATAATCATTCAAACTAATGCAACCCCTCAAACTAATACAGTCCATCAAACTAATACAGCCCCTCAAAATAATACAGCCCCTGAAACTAATGCAGTCCCTCAAACTAATACAGTCCATCAAACTAATACAGTCCATCAAATTAATACAGCCCCTCAAATTAATACAGTCCATCAAACTAATACAGCCCCTCTTGACTAGTACAGTCCATCAAACTAATACAGCGCCTCAAACTAATGCAGTCCATCAAACTAATACAGTCGATCAAACTAATACAGTCCCTCAAAATAATACAGCCCCTCAAACTAATGCAGTCCCTCAAACTAATGCAGACCCTCAAACTAATACAGTCCATGAAACTAATACAGCCCCTCAAATTAATACAGCCCCTCAAATTAATACAGTCCTCAAACTAATACAGTCCATCAAACAAATGCAGTCCCTCAAACTAATACAGTCCCTCAAACTAATATAGACCCTCAAACTAATGAGGACCCTCAAACGAATACAGCCGCTCACACAAATACCACCCCTCAAACGAATACAGTCCCTCAAACTAATACTGTTCCTCAAACTAATATAGTCGATCAAACTAATACAGTCCATCTAACTAATTCAGTTCCTCTAACTAATAGAGTCCATCAAACTAATACAATCCATCAAACTAATAAAGTCCATCAAACGAATACAGTCCGTCAAACTAATACAGTCCATCATACGAATACAGCGCCTCAAACTAGTACAGTCCATTATACTAATACAGCGCCTCAAACTAATGCAGTCCATCCAACTCATGCAGTCCATCAAACTAATACAGTCCCGCAAAATAATACAGCCCCTCAAACTAATACAGTCCATCATACTAATACAGCCCCTCAAATTAAGAGAGTCCCTCAAACTAACACAGCCCCTCAAACT
This sequence comes from Pristiophorus japonicus, assembly GCF_044704955.1. Classification (NCBI taxonomy): domain Eukaryota; kingdom Metazoa; phylum Chordata; class Chondrichthyes; family Pristiophoridae; genus Pristiophorus; species Pristiophorus japonicus. Next base: position 6,337,435 of record NC_092004.1, on the reverse strand, counting down.
AATACTGTGCCTCAAACTAGTATTGTCGATCAAACTAATACTGTCCCTCAAACAAATATAGTCGATCAAACTAATACAGTCCATCTAACTAATTAAGTCCCTCTAACTAATAGAGTCCATCAAACTAATACAGTCCCTCAAAATAATACAGCCCCTCAAATTAATGCAAGCCCTCAAACTAATACAGTCCATGAAACTAATACAGCCCCTCAAATTAATACAGTCCCTCAAACTAATACAGTCCATCAAACTAATACAGCCCCTCAAATTAATACAGTCCCTCAAACTAATACAGTCCATGAAACTAATACAGCCCCTCAAATTAATACAGTCCCTCAAACTAATACAGTCCATCAAACTAATACAGCCCCTCAAATTAATATAGTCCCTCAAACGAATACAGTCCATCAAACTAATACAGTCCCTCAAACTAATACAGTCCATCCAACTAATACAGTCCATCAAACTAATACAGTCCATCATACGAATACAGCGCCTCAAACTAGTACAGCCCATCAAACTAATACAGCGCCTCAAACTAATGCAGTCCATCCAACTAATACAGTCCATCAAACTAATACAGTCCCTCAAAATAATACAGCCGCTCAAACTAATGCAGTCCCTCAAACTAATGCAGTCCCTCAAACTAATACAGTCCATCATACTAATACAGCCCCTCAAATTAATAGAGTCCCTCAAACTAACACAGCCCCTCAAACTAATACTGTCCCTCAAACTAATAATGTTGATCAAACTAATACTGTCCCTCAAACGAATATAGTCGATCAAACTAATACAGTCCATCTAACTAATTAAGTCCCTCTAACTAATAGAGTCCATCAAACTAATACAGTCCCTCAAAATAATACAACCCCTCAAACTAATGCAGTCCCTCAAACTAATACAGTCCATCAAACTAATACAGTCCATCAAACTAATACAGCCCCTCAAACTAGTACAATCCATCAAACTAATACAGCGCCTCAAACTAATACAGTCCATCAAACTAATACAGTCCCTCAAAATAATACAGCTCCTCAAACTAATGCAGTCCCTCAAACTAATTCAGCCCATCAAACTAATACAGCTCCTCAAATTAATGCAGTCTCTCAAAATAATACAGTCCATCAAACTAATACAGCCCCTCAAACTAACACCGTCAATCAAACTAATACTGTCCCTCAAAATAATACAGCCCCTGAAACTAATGCAGTCCATCAAACTAATATAGCCCCTCAAATTAATATAGTCCATCAAACTAATAAAGCGCCTCAAACTAATGCAGTCCATCAAACTAATACAGACCCTCAAATTAATACAGTCCCTCAAACTAATACAGTCCATCAAACTAATGCTGTCCCTCAAACTAATACAGTCCCTCAAACTAATAAAGACCCTCAAAGTAATGAAAACCCTCAAACGAATACAGCCGCTCAAACTAATACCACCCCTAAAACTAATACAGTCCCTCAAACTAATACATTCCACCAAACTAACACAGCCCTTGAAAGTAATACAGTCCTTCAAACTAATACAGCCCCTCAAACTAATGCAGTCCATCAAACTAATATAGTCCATCAAACTAATGCAGTCTCTCAAACTAATACAGTCCAGCAAAAAAATACAGTCCATCAAACTAATATAATCATTCAAACTAATACAACCCCTCAAACTAATACAGTCCATCAAACTAATACAGCCCCTCAAAATAATACAGCCCCTCAAACTAATGCAGTCCCTCAAACTAATACAGTCCATCAAACTAATACAGTCCATCAAATTAATACAGCCCCTCAAATTAATACAGTCCATCAAACTAATACAGCCCCTCTTGACAAGTACAGTCCATCAAACTAATACAGCGCCTCAAACTAATGCAGTCCATCAAACTAATACAGTCGATCAAACTAATACAGTCCCTCAAAATAATACAGCCCCTCAAACTAATGCAGTTCCTCAAACTAATGCAGACCCTCAAACTAATACAGTCCATGAAACTAATACAGCCCCTCAAATTAATACAGTCCCTCAAACTAATACAGTCCATCAAACTAATACAGCCCCTCAAATTAATACAGTCCTCAAACTAATACAGTCCATCAAACAAATGCAGTCCCTCAAACTAATACAGTCCCTCAAACTAATATAGACCCTCAAACTAATGAGGACCCTCAAACGAATACAGCCGCTCACACAAATACCACCGCTCAAACGAATACAGTCCCTCAAACTAATACTGTTCCTCAAACTAATATAATCGATCAAACTAATACAGTCCATCTAACTAATTCAGTTCCTCTAACTAATAGAGTCCATCAAATTAATACAATCCATCAAACTAATACAGTCCATCAAACGAATACAGTCCGTCAAACTAATACAGTCCATCATACGAATACAGCGCCTCAAACTAGTACAGTCCATCATACTAATACAGCGCCTCAAACTAATGCAGTCCATCCAACTCATACAGTCCATCAAACTAATACAGTCCCGCAAAATAATACAGCCCCTCAAAATAATGCAGTCCCTCAAAGTAATGCAGTCCCTCAAACTAATACAGTCCATCATACTGATACAGCCCCTCAAATTAAGAGTGTCCCTCAAACTAACACAGCCCCTCAAACTAATACTGTGCCTCAAACTAATATTGTCGATCAAACTAATACTTTCCCTCAAACTAATATAGTCGATCAAACTAATACAGTCCATCTGACTAATTAAGTCCCTCTAACTAATAGAGTCCATCAAACTAATACAGTCCCTCAAAATAATACAGCCCCTCAAATTAATGCAAGCCCTCAAACTAATACAGTCCATGAAACTAATACAGCCCCTCAAATTAATACAGTCCCTCAAACTAATACAGTCCATCAAATTAATACAGCCCCTCAAATTAATACAGTCCCTCAAACTAATACAGTCCATGAAACTAATACAGCCCCTCAAATTAATACAGTCCCTCAAATTAATACAGTCCATCAAACTAATACAGTCGATCAAACTAATACTGTCCCTCAAAATAATACAGCCCCTCAAACTAATGCAGTCCCTCAAATTAATACAGCCCCTCAAACAAATGCAGTCACTCAAAATAATACAGCCCCTCAAACTAATGCAGTCCCTCAAACTAATACAGTCCATCAAACTAATACAGTCCATCAAACTAATACAGCCCCTCAAACTCATACAGTGCATCAAACTAATAAAGCGCATCAAACTAATGCAGTCCATCAAACTAATACAGCCCCTCAAATTAATACAGTCCCTCAAACTAATACAGTCCATCAAATTAATGCTGTCCCTCAAACTAATACAGTCCCTCAAACTAATAAAGACCCTCAAAGTAATGAAGACCCTCAAACGAATACAGCCGCTCAAACTAATACCACCCCTAAAACTAATACAGTCCCTCAAACGAATACATTCCACCAAACTAACACAGCCCTTGAAAGTAATACAGTCCTTCAAAATAATACAGCCCCTCAAACTAATGCAGTCCATCAAACTAATATAGTCCATTAAACTAATGCAGTCTCTCAAACTAATACCGTCCAGCAAAAAAATACAGTCCATCAAACTAATATAATCATTCAAACTAATACAACCCCTCAAACTAATACAGTCCATCAAACTAATACAGCCCCTCAAAATAATACAGCCCCTGAAACTAATGCAGTCCCTCAAATTAATACAGTCCATCAAACTAATACAGCCCCTCTTGACAAGTACAGTCCATCAAACTAATACAGCGCCTCAAACTAATGCAGTCCATCAAACTAATACAGTCGATCAAACTAATACAGTCCCTCAAAATAATACAGCCCCTCAAACTAATGCAGTCCCTCAAACTAATGCAGACCCTCAAACTAATACAGTCCATGAAACTAATACAGCCCCTCAAATTAATACAGCCCCTCAAATTAATACAGTCCTCAAACTAATACAGTCCATCAAACAAATGCAGTCCCTCAAACTAATACAGTCCCTCAAACTAATATAGACCCTCAAACTAATGAGGACCCTCAAACGAATACAGCCGCTCACACAAATACCACCCCTCAAACGAATACAGTCCCTCAAACTAATACTGTTCCTCAAACTAATATAGTCGATCAAACTAATACAGTCCATCTAACTAATTCAGTTCCTCTAACTAATAGAGTCCATCAAACTAATACAATCCATCAAACTAATACAGTCCATCAAACGAATACAGCGCCTCAAACTAGTACAGTCCATTATACTAATACAGCGCCTCAAACTAATGCAGTCCATCCAACTCATGCAGTCCGTCAAACTAATACAGTCCATCATACGAATACAGCGCCTCAAACTAGTACAGTCCATTATACTAATACAGCGCCTCAAACTAATGCAGTCCATCCAACTCATGCAGTCCATCAAACTAATACAGTCCCGCAAAATAATACAGCCCCTCAAACTAATGCAGTCCCTCAAAGTAATGCAGTCCCTCAAACTAATACAGTCCATCATACTAATACAGCCCCTCAAATTAAGAGAGTCCCTCAAACTAACACAGCCCCTCAAACTAATACTGTGCCTCAAACTAATATTGTCGATCAAACTAATACTGTCCCTCAAACTAATTAGTCGATCAAACTAATACAGTCCATCTAACTAATTAAGTCCCTCTAACTAATAGAGTCCATCAAACTAATACAGTCCCTCAAAATAATACAGCCCCTCAAATTAATGCAAGCCCTCAAACTAATACAGTCCATGAAACTAATACAGCCCCTCAAATTAATACAGTCCCTCAAACTAATACAGTCCATCAAACTAATACAGCCCCTCAAATTAATACAGTCCCTCAAACTAATACAGTCCATGAAACTAATACAGCCCCTCAAATTAATACAGTCCATCAAACTAATACAGCCCCTCAAATTAATATAGTCCCTCAAACGAATACAGTCCATCAAACTAATACAGTCCCTCAAACTAATACAGTCCATCATACGAATACAGCGCCTCAAACTAGTACAGCCCATCAAACTAATAAAGCGCCTCAAACTAATGCAGTCCATCCAACTAATACAGTCCATCAAACTAATACAGTCCCTCAAAATAATACAGCCGCTCAAACTAATGCAGTCCCTCAAACTAATGCAGTCCCTCAAACTAATACAGTCCATCATACTAATACAGCCCCTCAAATTAATAGAGTCCCTCAAACTAACACAGCCCCTCAAACTAATACTGTCCCTCAAACTAATAATGTTGATCAAACTAATACTGTCCCTCAAACGAATATAGTCGATCAAACTAATACAGTCCATCTAACTAATTAAGTCCCTCTAACTAATAGAGTCCATCAAACTAATACAGTCCCTCAAAATAATACAACCCCTCAAACTAATGCAGTCCCTCAAACTAATACAGTCCATCAAACTAATACAGTCCATCAAACTAATACAGCCCCTCAAACTAGTACAATCCATCAAACTAATACAGCGCCTCAAACTAATACAGTCCATCAAACTAATACAGTCCCTCAAAATAATACAGCTCCTCAAACTAATGCAGTCCCTCAAACTAATTCAGCCCATCAAACTAATACAGCGCCTCAAACTAATGCAGTCTCTCAAAATAATACAGTCCATCAAACTAATACAGCCCCTCAAACTAACACCGTCAATCAAACTAATACAGTCCCTCAAATTAATACAGCCCCTCAAACTAATGCAGTCCATCAAACTAATATAGCCCCTCAAATTAATATAGTCCATCAAACTAATAAAGCGCCTCAAACTAATGCAGTCCATCAAACTAATACAGCCCCTCAAATTAATACAGTCCCTCAAACTAATACAGTCCATCAAACTAATGCTGTCCCTCAAACTAATACAGTCCCTCAAACTAATAAAGACCCTCAAAGTAATGAAGACCCTCAAACGAATACAGCCGCTCAAACTAATACCACCCCTAAAACTAATACAGTCCCTCAAACTAATACATTCCACCAAACTAACACAGCCCTTGAAAGTAATACAGTCCTTCAAACTAATACAGCCCCTCAAACTAATGCAGTCCATCAAACTAATATAGTCCATCAAACTAATGCAGTCTCTCAAACTAATACAGTCCAGCAAAAAAATACAGTCCATCAAACTAATATAATCATTCAAACTAATACAACCCCTCAAACTAATACAGTCCATCAAACTAATACAGCCCCTCAAAATAATACAGCCCCTCAAACTAATGCAGTCCCTCAAACTAATACAGTCCATCAAACTAATACAGTCCATCAAATTAATACAGCCCCTCAAATTAATACAGTCCATCAAACTAATACAGCCCCTCTTGACAAGTACAGTCCATCAAACTAATACAGCGCCTCAAACTAATACAGTCCCTCAAAATAATACAGCCTCTCAAACTAATGCAGTCCCTCAAACTAATGCAGACCCTCAAACTAATACAGTCCATGAAACTAATACAGCCCCTCAAATTAATACAGTCCCTCAAACTAATACAGTCCATCAAACTAATACAGCCCCTCAAATTAATACAGTCCTCAAACTAATACAGTCCATCAAACTAATATAGACCCTCAAACTAATGAGGACCCTCAAACGAATACAGCCGCTCACACAAATACCACCCCTCAAACGAATACCGTCCCTCAAACTAATACTGTTCCTCAAAATAATATAATCGATCAAACTAATACAGTCCATCTAACTAATTCAGTTCCTCTAACTAATAGAGTCCATCAAACTAATACAATCCATCAAACTAATACAGTCCATCAAATGAATACAGTCCGTCAAACTAATACAGTCCATCATACGAATACAGCGCCTCAAACTAGTACAGTCCATCATACTAATACAGCGCCTCAAACTAATGCAGTCCATCCAACTCATGCAGTCCATCAAACTAATACAGTCCCGCAAAATAATACAGCCCCTCAAAATAATGCAGTCCCTCAAAGTAATGCAGTCCCTCAAACTAATACAGTCCATCATACTGATACAGCCCCTCAAATTAAGAGTGTCCCTCAAACTAACACAGCCCCTCAAACTAATACTGTGCCTCAAACTAATATTGTCGATCAAACTAATACTTTCCCTCAAACTAATATAGTCGATCAAACTAATACAGTCCATCTGACTAATTAAGTCCCTCTAACTAATAGAGTCCATCAAACTAATACAGTCCCTCAAAATAATACAGCCCCTCAAATTAATGCAAGCCCTCAAACTAATACAGTCCATGAAACTAATACAGCCCCTCAAATTAATACAGTCCCTCAAACTAATACAGTCCATCAAACTAATACAGCCCCTCAAATTAATACAGTCCCTCAAACTAATACAGTCCATGAAACTAATACAGCCCCTCAAATTAATACAGTCCCTCAAATTAATACAGTCCATCAAACTAATACAGTCGATCAAACTAATACAGTCCCTCAAAATAATACAGCCCCTCAAACTAATGCAGTCCCTCAAATTAATACAGCCCCTCAAACAAATGCAGTCACTCAAAATAATACAGCCCCTCAAACTAATGCAGTCCCTCAAACTAATACAGTCCATCAAACTAATACAGTCCATCAAACTAATACAGCCCCTCAAACTCATACAGTGCATCAAACTAATAAAGCGCATCAAACTAATGCAGTCCATCAAACTAATACAGCCCCTCAAATTAATACAGTCCCTCAAACTAATACAGTCCATCAAATTAATGCTGTCCCTCAAACTAATACAGTCCCTCAAACTAATAAAGACCCTCAAAGTAATGAAGACCCTCAAACGAATACAGCCACTCAAACTAATACCACCCCTAAAACTAATACAGTCCCTCAAACGAATACATTCCACCAAACTAACACAGCCCTTGAAAGTAATACAGTCCTTCAAAATAATACAGCCCCTCAAACTAATGCAGTCCATCAAACTAATATAGTCCATTAAACTAATGCAGTCTCTCAAACTAATACCGTCCAGCAAAAAAATACAGTCCATCAAACTAATATAATCATTCAAACTAATACAACCCCTCAAACTAATACAGTCCATCAAACTAATACAGCCCCTCAAAATAATACAGCCCCTGAAACTAATGCAGTCCCTCAAACTAATACAGTCCATCAAACTAATACAGTCCATCAAATTAATACAGCCCCTCAAATTAATACAGTCCATCAAACTAATACAGCCCCTCTTGACAAGTACAGTCCATCAAACTAATACAGCGCCTCAAACTAATGCAGTCCATCAAACTAATACAGTCGATCAAACTAATACAGTCCCTCAAAATAATACAGCCCCTCAAACTAATGCAGTCCCTCAAACTAATGCAGACCCTCAAACTAATACAGTCCATGAAACTAATACAGCCCCTCAAATTAATACAGCCCCTCAAATTAATACAGTCCTCAAACTAATACAGTCCATCAAACAAATGCAGTCCCTCAAACTAATACAGTCCCTCAAACTAATATAGACCCTCAAACTAATGAGGACCCTCAAACGAATACAGCCGCTCACACAAATACCACCCCTCAAACGAATACAGTCCCTCAAACTAATACTGTTCCTCAAACTAATATAGTCGATCAAACTAATACAGTCCATCTAACTAATTCAGTTCCTCTAACTAATAGAGTCCATCAAACTAATACAATCCATCAAACTAATACAGTCCATCAAACGAATACAGCGCCTCAAACTAGTACAGTCCATTATACTAATACAGCGCCTCAAACTAATGCAGTCCATCCAACTCATGCAGTCCGTCAAACTAATACAGTCCATCATACGAATACAGCGCCTCAAACTAGTACAGTCCATTATACTAATACAGCGCCTCAAACTAATGCAGTCCATCCAACTCATGCAGTCCATCAAACTAATACAGTCCCGCAAAATAATACAGCCCCTCAAACTAATGCAGTCCCTCAAAGTAATGCAGTCCCTCAAACTAATACAGTCCATCATACTAATACAGCCCCTCAAATTAAGAGAGTCCCTCAAACTAACACAGCCCCTCAAACTAATACTGTGCCTCAAACTAATATTGTCGATCAAACTAATACTGTCCCTCAAACTAATTAGTCGATCAAACTAATACAGTCCATCTAACTAATTAAGTCCCTCTAACTAATAGAGTCCATCAAACTAATACAGTCCCTCAAAATAATACAGCCCCTCAAATTAATGCAAGCCCTCAAACTAATACAGTCCATGAAACTAATACAGCCCCTCAAATTAATACAGTCCCTCAAACTAATACAGTCCATCAAACTAATACAGCCCCTCAAATTAATACAGTCCCTCAAACTAATACAGTCCATGAAACTAATACAGCCCCTCAAATTAATACAGTCCCTCAAACTAATACAGTCCATCAAACTAATACAGCCCCTCAAATTAATATAGTCCCTCAAACGAATACAGTCCATCAAACTAATACAGTCCCTCAAACTAATACAGTCCATCATACGAATACAGCGCCTCAAACTAGTACAGCCCATCAAACTAATACAGCGCCTCAAACTAATGCAGTCCATCCAACTAATACAGTCCATCAAACTAATACAGTCCCTCAAAATAATACAACCGCTCAAACTAATGCAGTCCCTCAAACTAATGCAGTCCCTCAAACTAATACAGTCCATCATACTAATACAGCCCCTCAAATTAATAGAGTCCCTCAAACTAACACAGCCCCTCAAACTAATACTGTCCCTCAAACTAATAATGTTGATCAAACTAATACTGTCCCTCAAACGAATATAGTCGATCAAACTAATACAGTCCATCTAACTAATTAAGTCCCTCTAACTAATAGAGTCCATCAAACTAATACAGTCCCTCAAAATAATACAACCCCTCAAACTAATGCAGTCCCTCAAACTAATAAAGTCCATCAAACTAATACAGTCCATCAAACTAATACAGCCCCTCAAACTAGTACAATCCATCAAACTAATACAGCGCCTCAAATAATACAGTCCATCAAACTAATACAGTCCCTCAAAATAATACAGCTCCTCAAACTAATGCAGTCCCTCAAACTAATTCAGCCCATCAAACTAATACAGCGCCTCAAACTAATGCAGTCTCTCAAAATAATACAGTCCATCAAACTAATACAGCCCCTCAAACTAACACCGTCAATCAAACTAATACAGTCCCTCAAAATAATACAGCCCCTCAAACTAATGCAGTCCATCAAACTAATATAGCCCCTCAAATTAATATAGTCCATCAAACTAATAAAGCGCCTCAAACTAATGCAGTCCATCAAACTAATACAGCCCCTCAAATTAATACAGTCCCTCAAACTAATACAGTCCATCAAACTAATGCTGTCCCTCAAACTAATACAGTCCCTCAAACTAATAAAGACCCTCAAAGTAATGAAGACCCTCAAACGAATACAGCCGCTCAAACTAATACCACCCCTAAAACTAATACAGTCCCTCAAACTAATACATTCCACCAAACTAACACAGCCCTTGAAAGTAATACAGTCCTTCAAACTAATACAGCCCCTCAAACTAATGCAGTCCATCAAACTAATATAGTCCATCAAACTAATGCAGTCTCTCAAACTAATACTGTCCAGCAAAAAAATACAGTCCATCAAACTAATATAATCATTCAAACTAATACAACCCCTCAAACTAATACAGTCCATCAAACTAATACAGCCCCTCAAAATAATACAGCCCCTCAAACTAATGCAGTCCCTCAAACTAATACAGTCCATCAAACTAATACAGTCCATCAAATTAATACAGCCCCTCAAATTAATACAGTCCATCAAACTAATACAGCCCCTCTTGACAAGTACAGTCCATCAAACTAATACAGCGCCTCAAACTAATGCAGTCCATCAAACTAATACAGTCGATCAAACTAATACAGTCCCTCAAAATAATACAGCCCCTCAAACTAATGCAGTCCCTCAAACTAATGCAGACCCTCAAACTAATACAGTCCATGAAACTAATACAGCCCCTCAAATTAATACAGTCCCTCAAACTAATACAGTCCATCAAACTAATACAGCCCCTCAAATTAATACAGTCCTCAAACTAATACAGTCCATCAAACTAATATAGACCCTCAAACTAATGAGGACCCTCAAACGAATACAGCCGCTCACACAAATACCACCCCTCAAACGAATACCGTCCCTCAAACTAATACTGTTCCTCAAACTAATATAATCGATCAAACTAATACAGTCCATCTAACTAATTCAGTTCCTCTAACTAATAGAGTCCATCAAACTAATACAATCCATCAAACTAATACAGTCCATCAAATGAATACAGTCCGTCAAACTAATACAGTCCATCATACGAATACAGCGCCTCAAACTAGTACAGTCCATCATACTAATACAGCGCCTCAAACTAATGCAGTCCATCCAACTCATGCAGTCCATCAAACTAATACAGTCCCGCAAAATAATACAGCCCCTCAAAATAATGCAGTCCCTCAAAGTAATGCAGTCCCTCAAACTAATACAGTCCATCATACTGATACAGCCCCTCAAATTAAGAGTGTCCCTCAAACTAACACAGCCCCTCAAACTAATACTGTGCCTCAAACTAATATTGTCGATCAAACTAATACTTTCCCTCAAACTAATATAGTCGATCAAACTAATACAGTACATCTGACTAATTAAGTCCCTCTAACTAATAGAGTCCATCAAACTAATACAGTCCCTCAAAATAATACAGCCCCTCAAATTAATGCAAGCCCTCAAACTAATACAGTCCATGAAACTAATACAGCCCCTCAAATTAATACAGTCCCTCAAACTAATACAGTCCATCAAACTAATACAGCCCCTCAAATTAATACAGTCCCTCAAACTAATACAGTCCATGAAACTAATACAGCCCCTCAAATTAATACAGTCCCTCAAACTAATACAGTCCATCAAACTAATACAGCCCCTCAAATTAATATAGTCCCTCAAACGAATACAGTCCATCAAACTAATACAGTCCCTCAAACTAATACAGTCCATCATACGAATACAGCGCCTCAAACTAGTACAGCCCATCAAACTAATACAGCGCCTCAAACTAATGCAGTCCATCCAACTAATACAGTCCATCAAACTAATACAGTCCCTCAAAATAATACAGCCGCTCAAACTAATGCAGTCCCTCAAACTAATGCAGTCCCTCAAACTAATACAGTCCATCATACTAATACAGCCCCTAAAATTAATAGAGTCCCTCAAACTAACACAGCCCCTCAAACTAATACTGTCCCTCAAACTAATAATGTTGATCAAACTAATACTGTCCCTCAAACGAATTAGTCGATCAAACTAATACAGTCCATCTAACTAATTAAGTTCCTCTAACTAATAGATTCCATCAAACTAATACAGTCCCTCAAAATAATACAGCGCCTCAAACTAATGCAGTCCCTCAAACGAATACAGTCCATCAAACTAATACAGCCCCTCAAACTAGTACAGTCCATCAAACTAATACAGCGCCTCAAACTAATACAGTCCATCAAACTAATACAGTCCCTCAAAATAATACAGCTCCTCAAACTAATGCAGTCTCTCAAAATAATACAGTCCATCAAATTAATACATCCCCTCAAACTAACACCGTCAATCAAACTAATACAGTCCCTCAAAATAATACAGCCCCTCAAACTAATGCAGTCCATCAAACTAATATAGCCCCTCAAATTACTATAGTCCATCAAACTAATAAAGCGCCTCAAACTAATGCAGTCCATCAAACTAATACAGCCCCTCAAATTAATACAGTCCCTCAAACTAATACAGTCCATCAAACTAATGCTGTCCCTCAAACTAATACAGTCCCTCAAACTAATAAAGACCCTCAAAGTAATGAAGACCCTCAAACGAATACAGCCGCTCAAATTAATACAGTCCTCAAACTAATACAGTCCATCAAACAAATGCAGTCCCTCAAACTAATACAGTCCCTCAAACTAATACAGCCCCTCAAATTAAGAGAGTCCCTCAAACTAATACAGTCCATCAAACTAATACAGTCCCTCAAACTAATACAGTCCATCAAACTAATACAGCCCCTCAAATTAATATAGTCCCTCAAACTAATACAGTCCATCAAACTAATAGAGTCCCTCAAACTAATACAGTCCATTATACGAATACAACGCCTCAAACTAGTACAGCCCATCAAACTAATACAGCGCCTCAAACTAATGCAGTCCATCCAACTAATACAGTCCATCAAACTAATACAGTCCCTCAAAATAATACAGCCCCTCAAACTAATGCAGTCCCTCAAACTAATGCAGTCCCTCAAACTAATACAGTCCATCATACTAATACAGCCCCTCAAATTAATAGAGTCCCTCAAACTAACACAGCCCCTCAAACTAATACTGTCCCTCAAACTAATATTGTTGATCAAACTAATACTGTCCCTCAAACGAATATAGTCGATCAAACTAATACAGTCCATCTAACTAATTAAGTCCCTCTAACTAATAGTGTCCATCAAAATAATACAGTCCCTCAAAATAATACAGCCCCTCAAACTAATGCAGTCCCTCAAACTAATACAGTCCATCAAACTAATACAGTCCATCAAACTAATACAGCCCCTCAAATTAATACAGTCCCTCAAACTAATACAGTCCATCAAACTAATACAGCCCCTCAAATTAATACAGTCCCTCAAACTAATGCAGTCCATGAAACTAATACAGCCCCTCAAATTAATACAGTCCTTCAAACTAATACAGTCCATCAAACTAATACAGCCCCTCAAATTAATATAGTCCCTCAAACTAATACAGTCCATCAAACTAATACAGTCCCTCAAACTAATACAGTCCATTGTACGAATACAACGCCTCAAACCAGTACAGCCCATCAAACTAATACAGCGCCTCAAACTAATGCAGTCCATCCAACTAATACAGTCCATCAAACTAATACAGTCCCTCAAAATAATACAGCCCCTCAAACTAATGCAGTCCCTCAAACTAATGCAGTCCCTCAAACTAATACAGTCCATCATACTAATACAGCCCCTCAAATTAATAGAGTCCCTCAAACTAACGCAGCCCCTCAAACTAATACTGTCCCGCAAACTAATATTGTTGATCAAACTAATACTGTCCCTCAAACGAATATAGTCGATCAAACAAATACAGTCCCTCAAAATAATACAGCCCCTCAAACTAATGCAGTCCCTCAAACTAATACAGCCCCTCAAACAAATGCAGTCACTCAAAATAATACAGCCCCTCAAACTAATGCAGTCCCTCAAACTAATACAGTCCATCAAACAAATACAGTCCATCAAACTAATACAGCCCCTCAAACTCATACAGTGCATCAAACTAATAAAGCGCATCAAACTAATGCAGTCCATCAAACTAATACAGCCCCTCAAATTAATACAGTCCCTCAAACTAATACAGTCCATCAAACTAATGCTGACCCTCAAACAAATACAGTCCCTCAAACTAATAAAGACCCTCAAAGTAATGAAGACGCTCAAACGAATACAGCCGCTCAAACTAATACCACCCCTAAAATTAATACAGTCCCTCAAACTAATCCATTCCACCAAAAAAACACAGCCCTTGAAAGCAATACAGTCCTTCAAACTAATACAGCCCCTCAAACTAATGCAGTCCATCAAACTAATATAGTCCATCAAACTAATGCAGTCTCTCAAACTAATACAGTCCAGCAAAAAAATACAGTCCATCAAACTAATATAATCATTCAAACTAATACAACCCCTCAAACTAATACAGTCCATGAAACTAATACAGCCCCTCAAAATAATACAGCCCCTCAATCTAATGCAGTCCCTCAAACTAATACAGTCCATCAAACTAATACAGTCCATCAAATTAATACAGCCCCTCAAATGAATACAGTCCATCAAACTAATACAGCCCCTCTTGACTAGTACAGTCCATCAAACTAATACAGCGCCTCAAACTAATGCAGTCCATCAAACTAATACAGTCGATCAAACTAATACAGTCCCTCAAAATAATACTGCCCTCAAACTAATGCAGTCCCTCAAACTAATGCAGACCCTCAAACTAATACAGTCCATGAAACTAGTACAGCCCCTCAAATTAATACAGTCCCTCAAACTAATACAGTCCATCAAACTAATACGGCCCCTCAAATTAATACAGTCCTCAAACGAATACAGTCCATCAAACAAATGCAGTCCCTCAAACTAATACAGTCCATCATACGAATACAGCGCCTCAAACTAGTACAGACCATCAAACTAATACAGCGCCTCAAACTAATGCAGTCCATCCAACTAATACAGTCCATCAAACTAATAGAGTCCATCAAACTAATACAGTCCCTCAAAATAATACAGCCCCTCAAACTAACGCAGTCTCTCAAACTAAAACAGTCCATCAAACCAAATGCAGCGCCTCAAACTAATGCAGTCTCTCAAAATAATACAGTCCATGAAACTAATACAGCCCCTCAAACTAACACCGTCAATCAAACTAATACAGTCCCTCAAAATAATACAGCCCCTCAAACTAATGCAGTCCATCAAACTAATATAGCCCCTCAAATTAATATAGTCCATCAAACTAATAAAGCGCCTCAAACTAATGCAGTCCATCAAACTAATACAGCCCCTCAAATTAATACAGTCCCTCAAACTAATACAGTCCATCAAACTAATGCTGTCCCTAAACTAATACAGTCCCTCAAACTAATAAAGACCCTCAAAGTAATGAAGACCCTCAAACGAATACAGCCGCTCAAACTAATACCACCCCTAAAACTAATACAGTCCCTCAAACTAATACATTCCACCAAACTAACACAGCCCTTGAAAGTAATACAGTCCTTCAAACTAATACAGCCCCTCAAACTAATGCAGTCCATCAAACTAATATAGTCCATCAAACTAATGCAGTCTCTCAAACTAATACAGTCCAGCAAAAAAATACAGTCCATCAAACTAATATAATCATTCAAACTAATACAACCCCTCAAACTAATACAGTCCATGAAACTAATACAGTCCATGAAACTAATACAGTCCATCAAATTAATACAGCCCCTCAAACTAATACAGTCCATCAAACTAATACAGCCCCTCAAACTAGTACAGTCCATAAAACTAATACAGCGCATCAAACTAATACAGTCCATCAAACTAATACAGTCGATCAAACAAATACAGTCCCTCAAAATAATACAGCCCCTCAAACTAATGCAGTCCCTCAAACTAATGCAGTCCCTCAAACTAATACAGTCCATGAAACTAATACAGCCCCTCAAATTAATACAGTCCCTCAAACTATTACATTCCATCAAACTAATACAGCCCCTCAAATTAATACAGTCCTCAAACTAATACAGTCCATCAAACAAATGCAGTCCCTCAAACTAATACAGTCCCTCAAACTAATATAGACCCTCAAACTAATGAGGACCTTCAAACGAATACAGCCGCTCACACTAATACCACCCCTCAAACTAATACAGTCCCTCAAACTAAAACTGTTCCTCAAACTAATATAGTCGATCAAACTAATACAGTCCATCTGACTAATTCAGTTCCTCTAACTAATAGAGTCCATCAAACTAATACAATCCATCAAACTAATACAGTCCATCAAACGAATACAGTCCCTCAAAATAATACAGTCCATCATACGAATACAGCGCCTCAAACTAGTACAGTCCATCAAACTAATACAGCGCCTCAAACTAATGCAGTCCATCCAACTAATACAGTCCATCAACTAATACAGTCCCTCAAAATAATACAGCCCCTCAAACTAATGCAGTCCCTCAAACTAATGCAGTCCCTCAAACGAATACAGTCCATCATACTAATACAGCCCCTCAAATTAAGAGAGTCCCTCAAACTAACACAGCCCCTCAAACTAATACTGTCCCTCAAACTAATATTGTCGATCAAACTAATACTGTCCCTCAAACTAATATAGTCGATCAAACTAATACAGTCCATCTAACTAATTAAGTCCCTCTAACTAATAGAGTCCCTCAAACTAATACAGTCCCTCAAAATAATACAGCCCCTCAAACTAATGCAGTCCCTCAAACTAATACAGTCCACCAAACTAATACAGTCCATCAAACTAATACAGCCCCTCAAATTAATACAGTCCCTCAAACTAATACAGTCCATCAAACTAATACAGCCCCTCAAATTAATACAGTCCCTCAAATTAATACAGTCCATGAAACTAATACAGCCCCTCAAATTAATACAGTCCCTCAAACTAATACAGTCCATCAAACTAATACAGCCCCTCAAATTAATATAGTCCCTCAAACTAATACAGTCCATCAAACTAATACAGTCCCTCAAACTAATACAGTCCATTATACGAATACAACGCCTCATACGAGTACAGCCCATCAAACTAATACAGCGCCTCAAACTAATGCAGTCCATCCAACTAATACAGTCCATCAAACTAATACAGCCCCTCAAAATAATACAGCCCCTCAAACTAATGCAGTCCCTCAAACTAATGCAGTCCCTCAAACTAATACAGTCCATCATACTAATACAGCCCCTCAAATTAATAGAGTCCCTCAAACTAACACAGCCCCTCAAACTAATACTGTCCCTCAAACTAATAATGTTGATCAAACTAATATTGTCCCTCAAACGAATATAGTCGATCAAACTAATACAGTCCATCTAACTAATTAAGTCCCTCTAACTAATAGAGTCCATCAAACTAATACAGTCCCTCAAAATAATACAGCCCCTCAAACTAATGCAGTCCCTCAAACTAATACAGTCCATCAAACTAATACAGCGCCTCAAACTAATGCAGTCTCTCAAAATAATACAGCCCCTCAAACTCATACAGTGCATCAAACTAATAAAGCACATCAAACTAATGCAGTCCATCAAACTAGTACAGCCCCTCAAATTAATACTGTCCCTCAAACTAATACAGTCCATCAAACTAATGCTGTCCCTCAAACTAATACAGTCCCTCAAACTAATAAAGACCCTCAAAGTAATGAAGAACCTCAAACGAATACAGCCGCTCAAACTAATACCACCCCTAAAACTAATACAGTCCCTCAAACGAATCCATTCCACCAAACTAACACAGCCCTTGAAAGCAATACAGTCCTTCAAACTAATACAGCCCCTCAAACTAATGCAGTCCACCAAACTAATATAGTCCATCAAACTAATGCAGCCTCTCAAACTAATACAGTCCAGCAAAAAAATACAGTCCATCAAACTAATATAATCATTCAAACTAATACAATCCCTCAAACTAA
This sequence comes from Pristiophorus japonicus, assembly GCF_044704955.1. Lineage (NCBI taxonomy): Eukaryota > Metazoa > Chordata > Chondrichthyes > Pristiophoridae > Pristiophorus > Pristiophorus japonicus. The sequence continues at coordinate 6,319,117 of NC_092004.1, read as the reverse complement.
TACAGTCCATCAAACTAATACAGCCCCTCAAAATAATACAGCCCCTCAAACTAATGCAGTCCCTCAAACTAATACAGTCCATCAAACTAATACAGTCCATCAAATTAATACAGCCCCTCAAATTAATACAGTCCATCAAACTAATACAGTCGATCAAACTAATACAGTCCCTCAAAATAATACAGCCCCTCAAACTAATGCAGTCCCTCAAACTAATGCAGAACCTCAAACTAATCCAGTCCATGAAACTAATACAGCCCCTCAAATTAATACAGTCCCTCAAACTAATACAGTCCATCAAACTAATACAGCCCCTCAAATTAATACAGTTCTCAAACTAATACAGTCCATCAAACAAATGCAGTCCCTCAAACTAATAGAGTCCCTCAAACTAATCTCGACCCTCAAACTAATGAGGAACCTCAAACGAATACAGCCGCTCACACTAATACTGTTCCTCAAACTAATATAGTCGATCAAACTAATACAGTCCATCTAACTAATTCAGTTCCTCTAACTAATAGGGTCCATCAAACTAATACAATCCATCAAACTAATACAGTCCATCAAACGAATACAGTCCGTCAAACTAATACAGTCCATCATACGAATACAGCGCCTCAAACTAGTACAGTCCATCAAACTAATACAGCGCCTCAAACTAATGCAGTCCATCCAACTAATGCAGTCCATCAAACTAATACAGTCCCTCAAAATAATACAGCCCCTCAAACTAATGCAGTCCCTCAAAGTAATGCAGTCCCTCAAACTAATACTGTCCCTCAAACTAATATTGTCGATCAAACTAATACTGTCCCTCAAACTAATATAGTCGATCAAACTTATACAGTCCATCTAACTAATTAAGTCCATCTAACTAATAGAATCCATCAAACTAATACAGTCCCTCAAAATAATATAGCCCCTCAAACTAATGCAAGCCCTCAAACTAATACAGTCCATGAAACTAATACAGCCCCTCAAATTAATACAGTCCCTCAAACTAATACAGTCCATCAAACTAATACAGCCCCTCAAATTAATACAGTCCCTCAAACTAATACAGTCCATGAAACTAATACAGCCCCTCAAATTAATACAGTCCCTCAAACTAATACAGTCCATCAAACTAATACAGCCCCTCAAATTAATATAGTCCCTCAAACTAATACAGTCCATCAAACTAATATAGTCCCTCAAACTAATACAGTCCATCATACGAATACAGCGCCTCAAACTAGTACAGCCCATCAAACTAATACAGCGCCTCAAACTAATGCAGTCCATCCAACTAATACAGTCCATCAAACTAAAACAGTCCCTCAAAATAATACAGCCCCTCAAACTAATGCAGTCCCTCAAACTAATGCAGTCCCTCAAACTAATACAGTCCATCATACTAATACAGTCCCTCAAATTAATAGAGTCCTTCAAACTAACACAGCCCCTCAAACTAATACTGTCCCTCAAACTAATAATGTTGATCAAACTAATACTGTCCCTCAAACGAATATAGTCCATCAAACTAATACAGTCCATCTAACTAATGCAGCCCCTCAAACTAATAGAGTCCATCAAACTAATACAGCCCCTCAAACTAATGCAGCCCCTCAAACTAATAGACTCCATCAAACTAATACAATCCATTCAACTAATACAGTCCATCAAACTAATTCAGCCCCTCAAACTAATGCAGCCCCTCAAACTAATAGAGTCCATCAAACTAATGCAGTATATCAAACTAAAATAGTCCATTAAACTAATGCAGTCCTTCAAACTAATACAGCCCCTCAACCTAATGCAGTCCCTCAAATTAATTCAGCCCCTCAAACTAATGCAGTCCCTCAAACTAATACAGTCCATCAAACTGATACAGTCCTTCAAACTAATACAGCCCCTCAAACTAATGCAGCCCCTCAAACTAATAGAGTCCATCAAACTAATGCAGTCCATCAAACGAATAAATAACGTCAAATGAATAGATTTCCTAGTACCCGTTGAGGATCTAAGACAAATACAGCCGCTAAAAATAATACAACAGTACAAACTTTTCAAGAAGCTAAAGTTAATATATTTCCTCAAAGTAATAGAGAATCTCAAACTAATACAACCGCTCAAAGCATTGGAGAATTCATCATAATAGAGCACCTCAAACTGAGGGAGAACCTCAAACTAATGCAGACGCTTAAACTAATAAAGTCCCTCAAATTAATACAGGCCCTCAAACTTATATCGTCCCTCAAACTAATACAGTCCATCAACACATACAGCCACTCAAATTAATACAGTCCATCATACTAATACAGCCCTTCAAACTAATACAGTCCATCAACACATACAGCCACTCAAACTAATACAGTCCGTCATACGAATACAGCCCTTCAAACTAATACAGTCTCTCAAACTAAAACAGACCCTCAAACTAATGCAGTCTCTCAAGCTAATACAGTCCATCAAACTAATACAGTCCATCAAACTAAAACAGCCCCTCAAACTAATACAATCCCTCAAATTAATACAGTCCCTCAAACTAATACAGTCCATCAAACTAATACAGCCCCTCAAATTAATACAGTCCCTCAAACTAATACAGTCCATCAAACTAATGCACTCCCTCAACCTAACACAGCCCCTCAAACTAATACTGTCCCTCAAACTAATATAGTCGATCAAACTAATACAGTCCATCTAACTAATTCAGTCCCTTAAACTAATAGAATCCATCAAACTAATACAGTACATCAAACTAATTCAGACTCTCAAACTAATACTGTCCCTCAAACTAATATAGTCGATCAAACTAATACAGTCCCTCAAACTAATGCAGTCCCTCAAAATAATTCAGCCCCTCAAACTAATGCAGTCCCTCAAACTAATACAGTCCATCAAACTAATACAGTACGTCAAACTAATACAGACCCTCAAACTAATACAGTCCCTCAAACTAATACAGCCCCTCAAACTAATGCAGTCCATCAAACTAAAATAGTCCATCAAACTAATGCAGTCCCTCAAACTAATACAGCCCCTCAACCTAATACAGTCCCTCAAAATAATGCAGTCCCTCAAAGTAATGCAGTCCCTCAAACTAATACTGTCCCTCAAACTAATTTTGTCGATCAAACTAATACTGTCCCTCAAACTAATATAGTCGATCAAACTAATACAGTCCATCTAACTAATTAAGTCCATCTAACTAATAGAATCCATCAAACTAATACAGTCCCTCAAAATAATATAGCCCCTCAAACTAATGCAAGCCCTCAAACTAATACAGTCCATGAAACTAATACAGCCCCTCAAACTAGTACAGTCCATCAAACTCATACAGCGCCTCAAACTAATACAGTCCATCAAACTAATACAGTCCCTCAAAATAATACAGCCCCTCAAACTAATGCAGTCCCTCAAACTAATTCAGCCCATCAAACTAATACAGCGCCTCAAACTAATGCAGTCTCTTAAAATAATACAGTCCATCAAACTAATACAGCCCCTCAAACTAACACCGTCAATCAAACTAAAACAGTCCCTCAAAATAATACAGCCCCTCAAACTAATGCAGTCCATCAAACTAATAGAGCCCCTCAAATTAATATAGTCCATCAAACTAATAAAGCGCCTCAAACTAATGCAGTCCATCAAACTAATACAGCCCCTCAAACTTGTACAGTCCATCAAACTAATACAGCGCCTCAAACTAATGCAGTCCATCAAACTAATACAGTCCATCAAACTAATACAGTCCCTTAAAATAATACAGCCCCTTACAACTAATGCAGTCCCTCAAACTAATGCAGTTCCTCAAACTAATACAGTCCATCAAACTAATACAGCCCCGCAAATTAATACAGTCATCAAACTAATACAGTCCATCAAACTAATACAGTCCATCAAACGAATACAGCCCCTCAAACTAATGCATCCCGTCAAACTAATACAATCCATCAAACTAATACAGTCCATCAAACGAATAAAGAACGTCAAATTAATAGATTTCCTAATACCCGTTGAGGATTTAAGACAAATACAGCTGCTTAAAATAATACAACAATACAAACTTTTCGAGAAGCTAAAATTAATATATTTCCTCAAAGTAATAGAGAATCTAAAACTATGTACTACCGCTCAAAGCATTGGAGAACTCATGATGATAGAGAACCTCAAACTGAGCGAGAACCTCAAACTAATACAGCCCCTTGAACTAATACAGTCCCTCAAACTAATACAGGCCCTCAAACTTATATAGTCCCTCAAACTAACACAGCCCCTCAAACTAATACAGTGCCTCAAATTAATACATTCCCTCAAATTAAGACAGCTCCTCAATCTAATACAGTCCATCAATTAATACAGCCACTCAAACTCATAAAGTCCGTCAAACTAATACAGCCCCTCAAACTAATACAGTCCCTCAAACTAATACAGTCTATCAAACTAATACAGGCCATCAAACGAATAAAGAACGTCAAATTAATAGATTTCCAAATACCCGTTGAGGATCTAAGACAAATACAGCCGCTTAAAATAATACAACAATACAATCTTTTCGAGAAGCGAAAATTAATATATTTCCTCAAAGTAATAGAGCATCTAAAACTAATATAACCGCTCAAAGCATTGGAGAACTCATATTTATAGAGAACCTCAAACTGAGCGAGAACCTCAAACTAATACAGCCCCTTAAACTAATACAGTCCCTCAAACTAATACAGAACCTCAAACTAACACAGTCCGTCAAACTAATATAGCCCCTCAAACTAATACAGTTCCTCTAACTAATACAGCCCCTCAAACTAATGCAGTCCATCAAACTAATACAATGCATCAAACTAATGCAGTCTCTCAAACTAATAATGTCCCTCAAACTAATTCAGTCCATCAAACTAATACAGCCCCTCAAATTAATACAGTTGCTCAAACTAATACAGTCCCTCAACTAATACAGTTTCGAACTAATGCAGCCCCTCAAATTAATACAGTCCCTCAAATTAATACAGTCCCTCAAGCTAATACAGAACCTCAAACTAACATAGTGGATCAAACTAATACAGTCCATCTAATTAATTCAGTCCCTCAAACTAATAGACTCCATCAAACTAATACAATCCATTCAACTAATACAGTCCATCAAACTAATACAGCCCCTAAAACTAATGCAGCCCCTCAAACTAATAGAGTCCATCAAACTAATACAGTCCATCAAACGAATAAATAACGTCAAATGAATAGATTTCCTAATACCCGTTGAGGATCGAAGACAAATACAGCCGCTAAAAATAATACAACAATACAAACTTTTCAAGAAGCTAAAGTTAATATATTTCCTCAAAGTAATAGAGAATCTCAAACTAATACAACCGCTCAAAGCATTGGAGAATTCATCATAATAGAGAACCTCAAACTGAGGGAGAACCTCAAACTAATGCAGACGCTTAAACTAATACAGTCCCTCAAATTAATACAGGCCCTCAAACTTATATCGTCGCTCAAACTAAAACAGACCCTCAAACTAATACAGTCCATCAACACATACAGCCACTCAAACTAATACAGTCCATCATACTAATACAGCCCTATAACTAATACAGTCCCTCAAAATAATTCAGCCCCTCAAACTAATACTGTCCCTCAAACTAATATAGTCGATCAAACTAATACAGTCCCTCAAACTAATGCAGTCCCTCAAAATAATTCAGCCCCTCAAACTAATGCAGTCCCTCAAACTAATACAGTCCATCAAACTAATACAGTACGTCAAACTAATACAGCCCCTCAAACTAATACAGTCCCTCAAACTAATACAGCCCCTCAAACTAATGCAGTCCATCAAACTAAAATAGTCCATCAAACTAATGCAGTCCCTCAAACTAATACAGCCCCTCAACCTAATACAGTCCCTCAAAATAATGCAGTCCCTCAAAGTAATGCAGTCCCTCAAACTAATACTGTCCCTCAAACTAATATTGTCGTTCAAACTAATACTGTCCCTCAAACTAATATAGTCGATCAAACTAATACAGTCCATCTAACTAATTAAGTCCATCTAACTAATAGAATCCATCAAACTAATACAGTCCCTCAAAATAATATAGCCCCTCAAACTAATGCAAGCCCTCAAACTAATTACGTCCATGAAACTAATACAGCCCCTCAAACTAGTACAGTCCATCAAACTCATACAGCGCCTCAAACTAATACAGTCCATCAAACTAATACAGTCCCTCAAAATAATACAGCCCCTCAAACTAATGCAGTCCCTCAAACTAATTCAGCCCATCAAACTAATACAGCGCCTCAAACTAATGCAGTCTCTCAAAATAATACAGTCCATCAAACTAATACAGCCCCTCAAACTAACACCGTCAATCAAACTAAAACAGTCCCTCAAAATAATACAGCCCCTCAAATTAATATAGTCCATCAAACTAATAAAGCGCCTCAAACTAATGCAGTCCATCAAACTAATACAGCCCCTCAAACTTGTACAGTCCATCAAACTAATACAGCGCCTCAAACTAATGCAGTCCATCAAACTAATACAGTCCATCAAACTAATACAGTCCCTTAAAATAATACAGCCCCTTACAACTAATGCAGTCCCTCAAACTAATGCAGTTCCTCAAACTAATACAGTCCATCAAACTAATACAGCCCCGCAAATTAATACAGTCATCAAACTAATACAGTCCATCAAACTAATACAGTCCATCAAACTAATACAGCCCCTCAAACTAATGCATCCCGTCAAACTAATACAATCCATCAAACTAATACAGTCCATCAAACGAATAAAGAACGTCAAATTAATAGATTTCCTAATACCCGTTGAGGATTTAAGACAAATACAGCTGCTTAAAATAATACAACAATACAAACTTTTCGAGAAGCTAAAATTAATATATTTCCTCAAAGTAATAGAGAATCTAAAACTATGTACTACCGCTCAAAGCATTGGAGAACTCATGATGATAGAGAACCTCAAACTGAGCGAGAACCTCAAACTAATACAGCCCCTTGAACTAATACAGTCCCTCAAACTAATACAGGCCCTCAAACTTATATAGTCCCTCAAACTAACACAGCCCCTCAAACTAATACAGTGCCTCAAACTAATACATTCCCTCAAACTAAGACAGCTCCTCAATCTAATACAGTCCATCAATTAATACAGCCACTCAAACTCATAAAGTCCATCAAACTAATACAGCCCCTCAAACTAATACAGTCCCTCAAACTAATACAGTCTATCAAACTAATACAGGCCATCAAACGAATAAAGAACGTCAAATTAATAGATTTCCAAATACCCGTTGAGGATCTATGACAAATACAGCCGCTTAAAATAATACAACAATACAATCTTTTCGAGAAGCTAAAATTAATATATTTCCTCAAAGTAATAGAGCATCTAAAACTAATACAACCGCTCAAAGCATTGGATAACTCATATTTATAGAGAACCTCAAACTGAGCGAGAACCTCAAACTAATACAGCCCCTTAAACTAATACAGTCCCTCAAACTAATACAGAACCTCAAACTAACACAGTCCGTCAAACTAATATCGCCCCTCAAACTAATACAGTTCCTCTAACTAATAGAGCCCCTCAAACTAATGCAGTCCATCAAACTAATACAATGCATCAAACTAATGCAGTCTCTCAAACTAATAATGTCCCTCAAACTAATTCAGTCCATCAAACTAATACAGCCCCTCAAATTAATACAGTTGCTCAAACTAATACAGTCCCTCAACTAATACAGTTTCCAACTAATGCAGCCCCTCAAATTAATACAGTCCCTCAAATTAATACAGTCCCTCAAGCTAATACAGAACCTCAAACTAACATAGTGGATCAAACTAATACAGTCCATCGAATTAATTCAGTCCCTCAAACTAATAGACTCCATCAAACTAATACAATCCATTCAACTAATACAGTCCATCAAACTAATACAGCCCCTCAAACTAATGCAGCCCCTCAAACTAATAGAGTCCATCAAACTAATACAGTCCATCAAACGAATAAATAACGTCAAATGAATAGATTTCCTAATACCCGTTGAGGATCGAAGACAAATACAGCCGCTAAAAATAATACAACAATACAAACTTTTCAAGAAGCTAAAGTTAATATATTTCCTCAAAGTAATAGAGAATCTCAAACTAATACAACCGCTCAAAGCATTGGAGAATTCATCATAATAGAGAACCTCAAACTGAGGGAGAACCTCAAACTAATGCAGACGCTTAAACTAATACAGTCCCTCAAATTAATACAGGCCCTCAAACTTATATCGTCCCTCAAACTAAAACAGACCCTCAAACTAATACAGTCCATCAACACATACAGCCACTGAAACTAATACAGTCCATCATACTAATACAGCCCTTCAAACTAATACAGTCCATCAACACATACAGCCATTCAAACTAATACAGTCCGTCATACGAATACAGCCCTTCAAACTAATACAGTCTCTCAAACTAAAACAGACCCTCAGACTAATGCAGTCTCTCAAGCTAATACAGTCCATCAAACTAAAACAGCCCCTCAAACTAATACAGTCCCTCAAATTAATACAGTCCCTCAAACTAATACAGTCCATCAAACTAATACAGACCCTCAAATTAATACAGTCCCTCAAACTAATACAGTCCATCAAACTAATGCACTCCCTCAACCTAACACAGCCCCTCAAACTAATACTGTCCCTCAAACTAATATAGTCGATCAAACTAATACAGTCCATCTAACTAATTCAGTCCCTTAAACTAATAGAATCCATCAAACTAATACAGTACATCAAACTAATTCAGACTCTCAAACTAATACTGTCCCTCAAACTAATATAGTCGATCAAACTAATACAGTCCCTCAAACTAATGCAGTCCCTCAAAATAATTCAGCCCCTCAAACTAATGCAGTCCCTCAAACTAATACAGTCCATCAAACTAATACAGTACGTCAAACTAATACAGACCCTCAAACTAATACAGTCCCTCAAACTAATACAGCCCCTCAAACTAATGCAGTCCATCAAACTAAAATAGTCCATCAAACTAATGCAGTCCCTCAAACTAATACAGCCCCTCAACCTAATACAGTCCCTCAAAATAATGCAGTCCCTCAAAGTAATGCAGTCCCTCAAACTAATACTGTCCCTCAAACTAATTTTGTCGATCAAACTAATACTGTCCCTCAAACTAATATAGTCGATCAAACTAATACAGTCCATCTAACTAATTAAGTCCATCTAACTAATAGAATCCATCAAACTAATACAGTCCCTCAAAATAATATAGCCCCTCAAACTAATGCAAGCCCTCAAACTAATACAGTCCATGAAACTAATACAGCCCCTCAAACTAGTACAGTCCATCAAACTCATACAGCGCCTCAAACTAATACAGTCCATCAAACTAATACAGTCCCTCAAAATAATACAGCCCCTCAAACTAATGCAGTCCCTCAAACTAATTCAGCCCATCAAACTAATACAGCGCCTCAAACTAATGCAGTCTCTTAAAATAATACAGTCCATCAAACTAATACAGCCCCTCAAACTAACACCGTCAATCAAACTAAAACAGTCCCTCAAAATAATACAGCCCCTCAAACTAATGCAGTCCATCAAACTAATAGAGCCCCTCAAATTAATATAGTCCATCAAACTAATAAAGCGCCTCAAACTAATGCAGTCCATCAAACTAATACAGCCCCTCAAACTTGTACAGTCCATCAAACTAATACAGCGCCTCAAACTAATGCAGTCCATCAAACTAATACAGTCCATCAAACTAATACAGTCCCTTAAAATAATACAGCCCCTTACAACTAATGCAGTCCCTCAAACTAATGCAGTTCCTCAAACTAATACAGTCCATCAAACTAATACAGCCCCGCAAATTAATACAGTCATCAAACTAATACAGTCCATCAAACTAATACAGTCCATCAAACGAATACAGCCCCTCAAACTAATGCATCCCGTCAAACTAATACAATCCATCAAACTAATACAGTCCATCAAACGAATAAAGAACGTCAAATTAATAGATTTCCTAATACCCGTTGAGGATTTAAGACAAATACAGCTGCTTAAAATAATACAACAATACAAACTTTTCGAGAAGCTAAAATTAATATATTTCCTCAAAGTAATAGAGAATCTAAAACTATGTACTACCGCTCAAAGCATTGGAGAACTCATGATGATAGAGAACCTCAAACTGAGCGAGAACCTCAAACTAATACAGCCCCTTGAACTAATACAGTCCCTCAAACTAATACAGGCCCTCAAACTTATATAGTCCCTCAAACTAACACAGCCCCTCAAACTAATACAGTGCCTCAAATTAATACATTCCCTCAAATTAAGACAGCTCCTCAATCTAATACAGTCCATCAATTAATACAGCCACTCAAACTCATAAAGTCCGTCAAACTAATACAGCCCCTCAAACTAATACAGTCCCTCAAACTAATACAGTCTATCAAACTAATACAGGCCATCAAACGAATAAAGAACGTCAAATTAATAGATTTCCAAATACCCGTTGAGGATCTAAGACAAATACAGCCGCTTAAAATAATACAACAATACAATCTTTTCGAGAAGCGAAAATTAATATATTTCCTCAAAGTAATAGAGCATCTAAAACTAATATAACCGCTCAAAGCATTGGAGAACTCATATTTATAGAGAACCTCAAACTGAGCGAGAACCTCAAACTAATACAGCCCCTTAAACTAATACAGTCCCTCAAACTAATACAGAACCTCAAACTAACACAGTCCGTCAAACTAATATAGCCCCTCAAACTAATACAGTTCCTCTAACTAATACAGCCCCTCAAACTAATGCAGTCCATCAAACTAATACAATGCATCAAACTAATGCAGTCTCTCAAACTAATAATGTCCCTCAAACTAATTCAGTCCATCAAACTAATACAGCCCCTCAAATTAATACAGTTGCTCAAACTAATACAGTCCCTCAACTAATACAGTTTCGAACTAATGCAGCCCCTCAAATTAATACAGTCCCTCAAATTAATACAGTCCCTCAAGCTAATACAGAACCTCAAACTAACATAGTGGATCAAACTAATACAGTCCATCTAATTAATTCAGTCCCTCAAACTAATAGACTCCATCAAACTAATACAATCCATTCAACTAATACAGTCCATCAAACTAATACAGCCCCTAAAACTAATGCAGCCCCTCAAACTAATAGAGTCCATCAAACTAATACAGTCCATCAAACGAATAAATAACGTCAAATGAATAGATTTCCTAATACCCGTTGAGGATCGAAGACAAATACAGCCGCTAAAAATAATACAACAATACAAACTTTTCAAGAAGCTAAAGTTAATATATTTCCTCAAAGTAATAGAGAATCTCAAACTAATACAACCGCTCAAAGCATTGGAGAATTCATCATAATAGAGAACCTCAAACTGAGGGAGAACCTCAAACTAATGCAGACGCTTAAACTAATACAGTCCCTCAAATTAATACAGGCCCTCAAACTTATATCGTCGCTCAAACTAAAACAGACCCTCAAACTAATACAGTCCATCAACACATACAGCCACTCAAACTAATACAGTCCATCATACTAATACAGCCCTATAACTAATACAGTCCCTCAAAATAATTCAGCCCCTCAAACTAATACTGTCCCTCAAACTAATATAGTCGATCAAACTAATACAGTCCCTCAAACTAATGCAGTCCCTCAAAATAATTCAGCCCCTCAAACTAATGCAGTCCCTCAAACTAATACAGTCCATCAAACTAATACAGTACGTCAAACTAATACAGCCCCTCAAACTAATACAGTCCCTCAAACTAATACAGCCCCTCAAACTAATGCAGTCCATCAAACTAAAATAGTCCATCAAACTAATGCAGTCCCTCAAACTAATACAGCCCCTCAACCTAATACAGTCCCTCAAAATAATGCAGTCCCTCAAAGTAATGCAGTCCCTCAAACTAATACTGTCCCTCAAACTAATATTGTCGTTCAAACTAATACTGTCCCTCAAACTAATATAGTCGATCAAACTAATACAGTCCATCTAACTAATTAAGTCCATCTAACTAATAGAATCCATCAAACTAATACAGTCCCTCAAAATAATATAGCCCCTCAAACTAATGCAAGCCCTCAAACTAATTACGTCCATGAAACTAATACAGCCCCTCAAACTAGTACAGTCCATCAAACTCATACAGCGCCTCAAACTAATACAGTCCATCAAACTAATACAGTCCCTCAAAATAATACAGCCCCTCAAACTAATGCAGTCCCTCAAACTAATTCAGCCCATCAAACTAATACAGCGCCTCAAACTAATGCAGTCTCTCAAAATAATACAGTCCATCAAACTAATACAGCCCCTCAAACTAACACCGTCAATCAAACTAAAACAGTCCCTCAAAATAATACAGCCCCTCAAATTAATATAGTCCATCAAACTAATAAAGCGCCTCAAACTAATGCAGTCCATCAAACTAATACAGCCCCTCAAACTTGTACAGTCCATCAAACTAATACAGCGCCTCAAACTAATGCAGTCCATCAAACTAATACAGTCCATCAAACTAATACAGTCCCTTAAAATAATACAGCCCCTTACAACTAATGCAGTCCCTCAAACTAATGCAGTTCCTCAAACTAATACAGTCCATCAAACTAATACAGCCCCGCAAATTAATACAGTCATCAAACTAATACAGTCCATCAAACTAATACAGTCCATCAAACTAATACAGCCCCTCAAACTAATGCATCCCGTCAAACTAATACAATCCATCAAACTAATACAGTCCATCAAACGAATAAAGAACGTCAAATTAATAGATTTCCTAATACCCGTTGAGGATTTAAGACAAATACAGCTGCTTAAAATAATACAACAATACAAACTTTTCGAGAAGCTAAAATTAATATATTTCCTCAAAGTAATAGAGAATCTAAAACTATGTACTACCGCTCAAAGCATTGGAGAACTCATGATGATAGAGAACCTCAAACTGAGCGAGAACCTCAAACTAATACAGCCCCTTGAACTAATACAGTCCCTCAAACTAATACAGGCCCTCAAACTTATATAGTCCCTCAAACTAACACAGCCCCTCAAACTAATACAGTGCCTCAAACTAATACATTCCCTCAAACTAAGACAGCTCCTCAATCTAATACAGTCCATCAATTAATACAGCCACTCAAACTCATAAAGTCCATCAAACTAATACAGCCCCTCAAACTAATACAGTCCCTCAAACTAATACAGTCTATCAAACTAATACAGGCCATCAAACGAATAAAGAACGTCAAATTAATAGATTTCCAAATACCCGTTGAGGATCTATGACAAATACAGCCGCTTAAAATAATACAACAATACAATCTTTTCGAGAAGCTAAAATTAATATATTTCCTCAAAGTAATAGAGCATCTAAAACTAATACAACCGCTCAAAGCATTGGATAACTCATATTTATAGAGAACCTCAAACTGAGCGAGAACCTCAAACTAATACAGCCCCTTAAACTAATACAGTCCCTCAAACTAATACAGAACCTCAAACTAACACAGTCCGTCAAACTAATATCGCCCCTCAAACTAATACAGTTCCTCTAACTAATAGAGCCCCTCAAACTAATGCAGTCCATCAAACTAATACAATGCATCAAACTAATGCAGTCTCTCAAACTAATAATGTCCCTCAAACTAATTCAGTCCATCAAACTAATACAGCCCCTCAAATTAATACAGTTGCTCAAACTAATACAGTCCCTCAACTAATACAGTTTCCAACTAATGCAGCCCCTCAAATTAATACAGTCCCTCAAATTAATACAGTCCCTCAAGCTAATACAGAACCTCAAACTAACATAGTGGATCAAACTAATACAGTCCATCGAATTAATTCAGTCCCTCAAACTAATAGACTCCATCAAACTAATACAATCCATTCAACTAATACAGTCCATCAAACTAATACAGCCCCTCAAACTAATGCAGCCCCTCAAACTAATAGAGTCCATCAAACTAATACAGTCCATCAAACGAATAAATAACGTCAAATGAATAGATTTCCTAATACCCGTTGAGGATCGAAGACAAATACAGCCGCTAAAAATAATACAACAATACAAACTTTTCAAGAAGCTAAAGTTAATATATTTCCTCAAAGTAATAGAGAATCTCAAACTAATACAACCGCTCAAAGCATTGGAGAATTCATCATAATAGAGAACCTCAAACTGAGGGAGAACCTCAAACTAATGCAGACGCTTAAACTAATACAGTCCCTCAAATTAATACAGGCCCTCAAACTTATATCGTCCCTCAAACTAAAACAGACCCTCAAACTAATACAGTCCATCAACACATACAGCCACTGAAACTAATACAGTCCATCATACTAATACAGCCCTTCAAACTAATACAGTCCATCAACACATACAGCCATTCAAACTAATACAGTCCGTCATACGAATACAGCCCTTCAAACTAATACAGTCTCTCAAACTAAAACAGACCCTCAGACTAATGCAGTCTCTCAAGCTAATACAGTCCATCAAACTAAAACAGCCCCTCAAACTAATACAGTCCCTCAAATTAATACAGTCCCTCAAACTAATACAGTCCATCAAACTAATACAGACCCTCAAATTAATACAGTCCCTCAAACTAATACAGTCCATCAAACTAATGCACTCCCTCAACCTAACACAGCCCCTCAAACTAATACTGTCCCTCAAACTAATATAGTCGATCAAACTAATACAGTCCATCTAACTAATTCAGTCCCTCAAACTAATAGAATCCATCAAACTAATACAATACATCAAACTAATTCAGACTCTCAAACTAATACTGTCCCTCAAAGTAATATAGTCGATCAAACTAATAGAGTCCATCTAACTAATTAAGTCCCTCAATCTAATAGAGTCCATCAAATTAATACAATCCATCAAACTTATACAGTCCATCAAACTAATACAGTCCCTCAAACGAATTCTGCCCCTCAAACTAATGCAGCCCCTCAAACTAATACAGTCCATCAAACTCATACAGTCCATCAAACGAATAAACAACGTCAAATTAATAGATTTCCTAATACCCGTTGAGGATCTAAGACAAATACAGCCGCTTAAAATAATACAACAATACAAACTTTTCGAGAAGCTAAAATTAATATATTTCCTCAAGGTAATAGAGAATCTCAACGAATACAACCGATCAAAGCATTGGAGAACTCATCATAATCGAGAACCTCTAACTGAGGGAGAACCTCAAACTAATACAGCCCCTTAAACAAATACAGTCCCTCAAACTAATACACGCCCTCAAAATTACATAGTCCCTCAAACTAACACAGCTGCTCAACCTAATACAGTGCCTCAATCTAATACATTCCCACAAACTAAGACAGCCCCTCAAACTAATACAGTCCATCAACGAATACAGCCACACAAACTTACACAGTACGTCAAACAAATACAGCCCCTCAAACTAATACAGTCCCTCAAACTAATACAGCCCCTCAAACTAATGCAGTCCATCAAACTAAAATAGTCCATCAAACTAATGCAGTCCCTCAAACTAATACAGCCCCTCAACCTAATGCAGTCCCTCAAATTAATTCAGCCCCTCAAACTAATGCAGTCCCTCAAACTAATACAGTCCATCAAACTGATACAGTCCTTCAAACTAATACAGCCCCTCAAACTAATGCAGCCCCTCAAACTAATAGAGTCCATCAAACTAATACAGTACATCAAACGAATAAATAACGTCAAATGAATAGATTTCCTAGTACCCGTTGAGGATCTAAGACAAATACAGCCGCTAAAAATAATACAACAATACAAAATTTTCAAGAAGCTAAAGTTAATATATTTCCTCAAAGTAATAGAGAATCTCAAACTAATACAACCGCTCAAAGCATTGGAGAATTCATCATAATAGAGAACCTGAAACTGAGGGAGAACCTCAAACTAATGCAGACGCTTAAACTAATAAAGTCCCTCAAATTAATACAGGCCCTCAAACTTATATCGTCCCTCAAACTAAAACAGACCCTCAAACTAATACAGTCCATCAACACATACAGCCACTCAAACTAATACAGTCCATCATACTAATACAGCCCTTCAAACTAATACAGTCCATCAACACATACAGCCACTCAAACTAATACAGTCCGTCATACGAATACAGCCCTTCAAACTAATACAGTCTCTCAAACTAAAACAGACCCTCAAACTAATGCAGTCTCTCAAGCTAATACAGTCCATCAAACTAATACAGTCCATCAAACTAAAACAGCCCCTCAAACTAATACAATCCCTCAAATTAATACAGTCCCTCAAACTAATACAGTCCATCAAACTAATACAGCCCCTCAAATTAATACAGTCCCTCAAACTAATACAGTCCATCAAACTAATGCACTCCCTCAACCTAACACAGCCCCTCAAACTAATAAAGTCCCTCAAACTAATATAGTCGATAAAACTAATACAGTCCATCTAACTAATTCAGTCCCTCAAACTAATAGAATCCATCAAACAAATACAGTACATCAAACTAATTCAGACTCTCAAACTAATACTGTCCCTCAAACTAATATAGTCGATCAAACTAATACAGTCCCTCAAACTAATGCAGTCCCTCAAAATAATTCAGCCCCTCAAACTAATGCAGTCCCTCAAACTAATACAGTCCATCAAACTAATACAGTACGTCAAACTAATACAGCCCCTCAAACTAATACAGTCCATCAAACTAATACAGCCCCTCAAACTAATGCAGTCCATCAAACTAAAATAGTCCATCAAACTAATGCAGTCCCTCAAACTAATACAGCCCCTCAACCTAATACAGTCCCTCAAAATAATTCAGCCCCTCAAACGAATGCAGTCCCTCAAACTAATACAGTCCATCAAACTAATACAGTCCTTCAAACTAATACAGCCCCTCAAACTAATACAGTGCATCAAACTAATACAACGCCTCAAACTAATGCAGTCCATCAAACTAATACAGCCCCTCAAACGAGTGCAGTCCATCAAATTAATACAGCCCCTGAAACTAGTACAGTCCATCCAACTAATACAGCGCCTCAAACTAATGCAGTCCATCAAACTAATACAGTCGATCAAACTAATACAGTCCCTCAAAATAATACAACCCCTCAAACTAATGCAGTCCCTCAAACTAATACAGTCCATCAAACTAATACAGTCCATCAAACTAATACAGCCCCTCAAACACATACAGTGCATCAAACTAATAAAACGCATCAAACCAATGCAGTCCATCAAACTAATACAGCCCCTCAAATTAGTACAGTCCCTCAAACTAATACAGTCCATCAAACTAATGCTGTCCCTCAAACTAATACAGTCCCTCAAACTAATAAAGACCCTCAAAATAATGAAGACCCTCAAACGAATACAGCCGCTCAAACTAATACCACCCCTAAAACTAATACAGTCCCTCAAACTAATACATTCCACCAAACTAACACAGCCCTTGAAAGTAATACAGTCCTTCAAACTAATACAGCCCCTCAAACTAATGCAGTCCATCAAACTAATATAGTCCATCAAACTAATGCAGTCTCTCAAACTAATACAGTCCAGCAAAAAAATACAGTCCATCAAACTAATATAATCATTCAAACTAATACAACCCCTCAAACTAATACAGTCCATCAAACTAATACAGTCCATGAAACTAATACAGTCCATCAAATTAATACAGCCCCTCAAACTAATACATTCCATCAAACTAATACAGCCCCTCAAACTAGTACAGTCCATCAAACTAATACAGCGCCTCAAACTAATGCAGTCCATCAAACTAATACAGTCGATCAAACTAATACAGTCCCTCAAAATAATACAGCCCCTCAAACTAATGCAGTCCCTCAAAATAATGCAGTCCCTCAAACTAATACAGTCCATGAAACTAATACAGCCCCTCAAATTAATACAGTCCCTCAAACTAATACAGTCCATCAAACTAATACAGCCCCTCAAATTAATACAGTCCTCAAACTAATACAGTCCATCAAACAATTGCAGTCCCTCAAACTAATACAGTCCCTCAAACTAATATAGACCCTCAAACTAATGAGGACCCTCAAACGAATACAGCCGCTCACACTAATACCACCCCTCAAACTAATACAGTCCCTCAAACTAATACTGTTCCTCAAACTAATATAGTCCATCAAACTAATACAGCGCCTCAAACTAATGCAGTCCATCCAACTAATACAGTCCATCAAACTAATACAGTCCCTCAAAATAATACAGCCCCTCAAACTAATGCAGTCCCTCAAACTAATGCAGTCCCTCAAACTAAAACAGTCCATCATACTAATACAGCCCCTCAAATTAAGAGAGTCCCTCAAACTAACACAGCCCCTCAAACTAATACTGTCCCTCAAACTAATATTGTCGATCAAACTAATACTGTCCCTCAAACTAATATAGTCGATCAAACTAATACAGTCCATCTAACTAATTAAGTCCCTCTAACTAATAGAGTCCATCAAACTAATACAGTCCCTCAAAATAATACAGCCCCTCAAACTAATGCAGTCCCTCAAACTAATACAGTCCATCAAACTAATGCACTCCCTCAACCTAACACAGCCCCTCAAACTAATACTGTCCCTCAAACTAATATAGTCGATCAAACGAATACAGTCCATCTAACTAATTCAGTCCCTCAAACTAATAGAATCCATCAAACTAATACAGTACATCAAACTAATTCAGACTCTCAAACTAATACTGTCCCGCAAACTAATATAGTCGATCAAACTAATACAGTCCCTCAAACTAATGCAGTCCCTCAAAATAATTCAGCCCCTCAAACTAATGTAGTCCCTCAAACTAATACAGTCCATCAAACTAATACAGTACGTCAAACTAATACAGCCCCTCAAACTAATACAGTCCCTCAAACTAATACAGCCCCTCAAACTAATGCAGTCCATCAAACTAAAATAGTCCATCAAACTAATGCAGTCCCTCAAACTAATACAGCCCCTCAACCTAATGCAGTCCCTCAAAATAATTCAGCCCCTCAAACTAATGCAGTCCCTCAAACTAATACAGTCCATCAAACTAATACAGTCCTTCAAATTAATACAGCCCCTCAAACTCATACAGTGCATCAAACTAATAAAGCGCATCAAACTAATGCAGTCCATCAAACTAATACAGCACCTCAAATTAGTACAGTCCCTCAAACTAATACAGTCCATCAAACTAATGCTGTCCCTCAAACTAATACAGTCCCTCAAACTAATAAAGACCCTCAAAGTAATGAAGACCCTCAAACGAATACAGCCGCTCAAACTAATACCACCCCTAAAACTAATACAGTCCCTCAAACTAATACATTCCACCAAACTAACACAGCCCTTGAAAGTAATACAGTCCTTCAAACTAATACAGCCCCTCAAACTAATGCAGTCCATCAAACTAATATAGTCCATCAAACTAATGCAGTCTCTCAAACTAATACAGTCCAGCAAAAAAATACAGTCCATCAAACTAATATAATCATTCAAACTAATACAACCCCTCAAACTAATACAGTCCATCAAACTAATACAGTCCATGAAACTAATACAGTCCATCAAATTAATACAGCCCCTCAAACTAATACATTCCATCAAACTAATACAGCCCCTCAAACTAATGCAGTCCATCAAACTAATACAGTCGATCAAACTAATACAGTCCCTCAAAATAATACAGCCCCTCAAACTAATGCAGTCCCTCAAACTAATGCAGTCCCTCAAACTAATACAGTCCATGAAACTAATACAGGCCCTCAAATTAATACAGTCCCTCAAACTAATGCAGTCCCTCAAACTAATACAGTCCATGAAACTAATACAGCCCCTCAAATTAATACAGTCCCTCAAACTAATACAGTCCATCAAACTAATACAGCCCCTCAAATTAATACAGTCCTCAAAGTAATACAGTCCATCAAACAAATGCAGTCCCTCAAACTAATACAGTCCCTCAAACTAATATAGACCCTCAAACTAATGAGGACCCTCAAACGAATACAGCCGCTCACACTAATACCACCCCTCAAACTAATACAGTCCCTCAAACTAATACTGTTCCTCAAACTAATATAGTCGATCAAACTAATACAGTCCATCTAACTAATTCAGTTCCTCTAACTAATAGAGTCCATCAAACTAATACAATCCATCAAACTAATACAGTCCATCAAACGAATACAGTCCCTCAAACTAATACAGTCCATCATACGAATACAGCGCCTCAAACTAGTACAGTCCATCAAACTAATACAGCGCCTCAAACTAATGCAGTCCATCCAACTAATACAGTCCATCAAACTAATACAGTCCCTCAAAATAATACAGCCCCTCAAACTAATGCAGTCCCTCAAACTAATGCAGTCCCTCAAACTAATACAGTCCACCAAACTAATACAGCCGCTCAAATTAATACAGTCTCTCAAACTAATGCAGTTCATCAAACTAATAGAGCCACTCAAACTAATGCAGCCCATCAAACTAATACATTTCCTCAAACTAATACAGTCCATCAAACTAATTCGGTCCATCAAACTAATAGAGAATCTCTAATTAATGCAGACCCTAAAACTAATAGAGAACCTCAAACTAATAGATAACCGCAAACTACGAGAGAACTTCAAACTACTATAGACACTCAAACTGATAAAAACCTTCAAATTCATAGAGAATCTCAAATAACTACAGCAGCGTAAAATAATATAACACTTCCAACCAGTTACAGATACTCAGGCTAAAATAGATCCTCAAACGATGAGAGAAACTCAAACCAATATGAGAACCTCAAACAAATAGAGCCACCTAAAATAATATACCTCAAACTGTTCGAGAAACTCAAACTAATACAGCCCCTCAAAATATTATAGACGCTCATACTAATAGAGACGTGAATTTAATAAAGAATCTACAACTAATGGATAATTATTAGCGCAGGAGATCTAGCATCTAGCCGACAATCACGACGTTGGTGGATTTTTCAGTGTGGTCGAACCTATGGCCCAAGGTCCTATTCCACTGAAAGCCAAGAACGGAATGATGCTGATCAAGGACAGTGAGGCTGTCAGTGCCCGCTGGAAAGAACACTTCGAGGATATTCGCCTCCAACAATCTGACTTCGACATGGGAGTCCTTGATTGCATCACACTGTATGCTACCCAACACCTCCTTGGTATAACCACAGCTCGGCACAGGTTTGAAAAGGGCGTCCGACAACAAGGCCTCAGGAGCAGATGGAATCCCCTCGGAAGTACTGACGCTTGGCGGCGAAGCACAATTGGCACGGATTCATGACCTCATCTGACTTATCTGGAAGGAGGAGATCATGCCGGGAGATCTCAGAGTAGCGTCAATTGTGATTATTATAAAGAATGGTGACGCGTCCGACTGCGGTAACTACAGAGGAATCTCACTGCTCTCGACCAATGGCAAAGTAATTGCAAAGATTTACCTCAACCACCTGCTCCCTGTGGCTGAAGAAATCCTGCCGGAGTCCCAATGCGGATACCGCCCACAAATTGGCTCAATGAATATGATCGTCACCACGCAGCAACAACAAGAGAAATGCAGGGAATAGCACCAACACTTGTACCTGGCCTTCTTTGATCTCACGAAAGCTTCCAACACTGTCAACCGTGAGGGATTATGGGGTGACCTCTTCAGATTCGGCTGCATTTAAAGTTTTATCAGCATGCTCCAGGATGAAATGCTAGCTGTGCTCCAGGTCAACGCATCCACCGCACAACCATTCCACGTATGGACCGGGGTCAAGCAAGACTGTTTCATCACACCACGCTCTTCTAGATTTTCCTTGCTGCTATGCTCCATCCCACGTTCAGCAAGCTCCCCGCTGGAGAGGAGCTAAATTATAGGACAAACGGGAATCTGTTCAACATCAGCCGTCTCCCGGCCAGAAGGAAGTTCATCCCAACCTCCTTCATGGGTCAACAGTATGGCAACGATGCCTGTGTCTGCGCACATTTGTTGTCCGAACACAATGCCAAAATAAACACCTTCACCGAGACATACGAGAGCATGGGCCTTACACTAAACATCTGTAAAAGAAAGGTCCAATACCAACCTGCCCCCAACACACAGCGCTGCCCCTTGTTATCAAGATCCCTCACGAGGCTTTGGACAACGTGGATCATGTTCCATACATCGTGAGCCTACGAGCATTCAATATAATCGTGGCTGATAATGCAACATCAGTTCCCCATTCTTGCTTTCTCTCTATACCCCTTCATCCCTTTAGCCGTTAGGGACACATCTAATTCCCTTTTGAATATATGTAACGAACTGGCCTCAACAACATTCTTGGTAGATTATTCCACAGGTTCACAATTCTCTAAGTATAGAAGTTTCTCATCATCTCGTTCCTAAATGGCCTACCCCTTATCCTTAGGCTGAGACCCCTGGTTCTGGACTTCCCCAACATCGAGAACATTCTCCCTGCATCTAACCTGTCCAATCCCGTCAGATTTGTATATGTTTCCATGAGTTCCCCTCTCATTCTTCTAAATTCAAGCGATTATAAGCTTAGTTGATCCAATCTTTCTTCATATGTCAGTCCTGCCATCCAGGCCCGGGAGTCAGTCTGGTAAACCTTCGCTGCACTCCGTCAGTAACAAGAATATCCTTCCTCAGATAAGGATAACAAAACTCTACACAATGTTCAAGTAGTGACCTCACGAAGGCCCAATACAAATGCATTAAGACCTCCTTGCTCCAACACTCGAATCCTCTCGCTATGAAGGCCAACATGCCAATTACCATCTTCACTCTCTGTGGCATCTGTATGCCAACTTTCAATGACTCATGTACCATGATACCCAAGTCTTGTTACACCTCACCATTTTGTAATCTGTTGACATTCAGATAATATTCTGCCTCCCAGCTTTTGCAACCAAACTGGGTAACTTCACATTTATCTACATTATCCTGCATTTGCCATGCATTTGACAACTCACCAAACCTATCCAAGTCACGCTGCAGCCTCTTGAAGTTGTGAGAGTCCATAGCATTGGGAAATTCTTCACCGTGCCAGTGTGGGTAAAGGACCCACTCCAGCAGTATTAACACTGAGCCGAATCCTGCAGCATTGTGGAATCCCTCACTGTGTCAGTGTAGGTACTGGACCCAATCTGCAGTATTAAAACTGAGCCTTATCTTGCAGCATTGGGGAATCCTCACTCTGTCAGTGTGGGTACTGGACCCACTCCTGCAGTATTAACACTGAGCCTTATCCTGCAGCATTGGGGAATACCTTACTATGTCAGTGTGGGTACAGGACCCACTCCTGCAGTCTTAACACTGAGCCTTATCCTGCAGCATTGGGGAATCATTCACTGTTCAGTGTGGTTACTGGACCCACTCATGCAGTATTAACACTGAGCCTTATCCTGAAGCATTGGGGAATCCCTTACGATGTCAGTGTGGGTACTGGACCCACCCTTGCAATATTAACACTGAGCCTTATCCTGCAGCATTGGGGAATCCCTCACTGTGTCATTATGGGTACAGGGACACTCCTGCAGCATTAACACTGAGCCTTATCCTGCAGCATTGGGGAATTCTCACTGTGTCAATGTCGGTACTGGACCCACTCCTGCAGTATTAACACAGCCTTATCCTGCAGCATTGGGGAATCTCTCACTGTGTCAGTGTGGGTACAGGACCCATTCCTGCAGTCTTAACACTGAGCCTTATCCTGCCGCATTGGGGAATCATTCAATGTTCAGTGTGGGTAATGGACCCACTCATGCAGTATTAACACTGAGTCTTATCCTGCAGCGTTGGGGAATCCCTTACTATGTCAGTGTGTGTACTGGACCCACTCCTGCAGTATTAACACTGAGCCTTATCCTGCAGCATTGGGGAATCCCTCACTGTGTCATTATGGGTACAGGGAGACTCCTGCAGCATTAACCTTGAGCCTTATCCTGCAGCATTGGGGAATTCTCACTGTGTCAATGTCGGTACTGGACCCACTCCTGCAGTATTAACACTGAGCCTTATCCTGCAGCATTGGGGAATCCTCACTCTGTCAGTGTGGGTACTGGACCCACTCCTGCAGTATTAACGCTGAGCCTTATCCTGCAGCATTGGGGAATCGCTTACTCTGTCAGTGTGGTTACTGGATCCACTCCTGCAGTATTAACACTGAGCCTTATCCTGCAGCATTGGGGAATCTCTCACTGTGTCATTGGAGGTACAGGGACACTCCTGCTGTATTAACACTGAGCCTTATCCTGCAGTTTTGGGGAATCCGTCACTGTGTCAGTGTGGGTTCTGCATCTACTCCTGCAGCATTAACACTGAGTCTTATCCTGCAGCATTGGGGAATCCTCACTCTGTCAGTGTGCGTACAGGACACACTGCTGCAGTATTAACAGAGTCTTATCCTGCAGCATTGGGGAGTCTTCACTGTGTCAATGTGGGTACCTCACCCACACCTGCAGTATTAACACTGAGCCTTATGCTGCAGTTTTGGGGAATCCCTCACTGTGTCAGTGTGGGTTCTGCATTCACTCCTGCAGTATTAACAATGAGTCTTATCCTGCAGCATTAGGGAATCCTCAGTGTGTCAGTGTGGGTACTGGGCACACTCCTGCAATATTAAAACTGTGCCTTATCCTGCTGCATTGGGGAATGCTCACTGTGTCAGTGTGGGTACTGGACCCACTCCTGCAGTATTAACACTGAGCCTTATCCTGCAGCATTGGGGAATCCCTTACTATGTCATTATGGGTACAGGGACACTCCTGCAGCATTAATACTGAGCCTTATCCTGCAGCACTGGGGAATTCTCATTGTGTCAATGTCGGTACTGGACCCACTCCTGCAGTATTAACACTGAGCCTTATCCTGCAGCATTGGGGAATCCATCACTGTGTCAGTGTGGATTCGGGACCCACTCCTGCAGTATTAACACTGAGCCTTATCCTGCAGCATTGGGGAATCCATCACTGTGTCAGTGTGGATTCGGGACCCACTCCTGCAGCATTAACACTGAGTCTTATCCTGCAGCATTGGGGAATCCCTCACTTTGTCAGTGTGGGTACAGGGCACACTCCTGCAGTATTAACACTGAGCCTTATCCTGCTGCATTGGGGAATCCCTCACTGTGTCAGTGTTGGTACAAGATCCACTCCTGCAGTATTAACACTGAGACCTATCCTACAGCATTGGGGAATGCCTCAATGTGTCAGTGTGGGAACTGCGGCCACTCCTGCTGCATTATCACTGAGCCTTATTCCGCAGCATTGGGGAATCCTCACTGTGTCAGTATGGGTACTGGACCCACTCCTGCAGTATTAACACAGCCTTATCCAGCAGCATTGGAGAATCATTCTCTGTGTCAGTGTGGGTACAGGACCCACACCTACAATATTAACACTAATCCTTATCCCGCAGCATTGGGGAATCCCTCACTGTGTCATTGTGGGTGCAGGAAAACTCCTGCAGCATTAACACTGAGCCTTATCCTGCAGCAGTGGGGAATCACTCACTGTGTCAGTGTGGGTACTGGATCCACTACTGCAGTATTAACACTGAGCCTGATCCAATAGCATTGGACAATCCCCCCCTGTGTCAATGTGGGTACAGGACCCACTCCTGCAGTATTAACACAGCATTATCCTGCGGCATTGGGGAATCTCTCACTGTGACAGTGCGGGTACAGGACCCACTCCTGCAGTCTTAACACTGAGCCTTATCCTGCAGCATTGGGGAATCATTCACTGTTCAGTGTGGGTACTGGACCAACTCATGCAGTATTAACACTGAGCCTTATCCTGCAGCATTGGGGAATCACTTACTATGTCAGTGTGGGTACTGGACCCACTCCTGCAATATTAACACTGAGCCTTATCCTGCAGCATTGGGGAATCCCTCACTGTGTCATTATGGGTACAGGGACACTCCTGCAGCATTAACACTGTGCCTTATCCTGCAGCATTGGGGAATTCTCACTGTGTCAATGTCGGTACTGGACCCACTCCTGCAGTATTAACACAGCCTTACCCTGCAGCATTGGGGAATCACTCACTGTGTCAGTGTGGGTACAGGACACACTCCTGCAGTCTTAACACTGAGCCTTATCCTGCAGCATTGGGGAATCATTCACTGTTCAGTGTGGGTACTGGACCCACTCATGCAGTATTAACATTGAGCCTTATCCTGCAGCATTGGGGAATCATTCAATGTTCAGTGTGGGTACTGGACCCACTCATGCAGTATTAACACTGATCCTTATCCTGCAGCATTGGGGAATCCCTTACTATGTCAGTTTGAGTACTGGACCCACTCCTGCAGTATTAACACTGACTCTTATCCTGCAGCATCGGGGAATTAGCACTGTGTCAGTGTCGGTACTGGACCCACTCCTGCAGAATTAACACTGAGCCTTATCCTGCAGCATTGGGAAATCCATCACTGTGTCAGTGTGGATTCGGGACCCACTCCTGCTGCATTAACACTGAGTCTTATCCTGCAGCATTGGGGAATCCCTTACTTTGTCAGTGTGGGTACAGGGCACGCTCATGCAGTATTAACACTGAGACTTATCCTGCTGCATTGGGGAATCGCTCACTGTGTCAGTGTGGGTCCTTCGCCCACTCCTGCAGTATCAACACTGAGCCTTATCCTGCAGCATTGGCCAATCCCTCATTGTGTCAGTGTGGGTACAGTTCCCACTCCTGCAGTATTAACACTGAGACCTATCCTACAGCATTGGGGAATGCCTCAATGTGTCAGTGTGGGAACTGGGGCCACTCCTGCTGCATTAACACTGAGCCTTATTCCGCAGCATTGGGGAATCCTCACTGTGTCAGTATGGGTACTGGACCCACTCCTGCAGTATTAACACAGCCTTATCCCGCAGCATTGGAGAATCATTCTCTGTGTCAGTATGGGTACAGGACCCACACCTACAGTATTAACACTGATCCTTATCCCGCAGCATTGGGGAATCCCTCACTGTGTCATTGTGGGTGCAGGAAAACTCCTGCAGCATTAACACTGAGCCTTATCCTGCAGCAGTGGGGAATCACTCACTGTGTCAGTGTGGGTACTGGACCCACTCCTGCAGTATTAACACTGAGCCTGATCAAATAGCATTGGAGAATCCCTCCCTGTGTCAATGTGGGTACACGACCCACTCCTGCAGTATTAACACAGCCTTATCCTGCAGCATTGGGGAATCTCTCACTGTGTCAGTGTGGATACTGGACCCACTCCTGCAGTATTAACACTGAGTCTTATCCTGCAGCATTGGGGAAGCCCTCACTGTGTCAGTCTGAGTACTGCACCCTCTCCTGCAGCATTAACACTGAGTCTTATCCTGCAGAATTGGGGAAGCCGTCACTGTGTCAGTCTGGGTACTGGACCCTCTCCTGCAGCATTAACACTGAGCCTTATCCTGCAGCATTGGGGAATCCCTCAATGTGTCAGTTTAGGTTCAGGACCCACTACTGCTGTATTAAAACAGATTCTTATCAAGCAGCATTGGGAATCCCTCACAGTGTCAGTGTGGGTACAGAACCCATTCCTGCAGTGTTAACACTGTGCCTTATCCTGCAGCATTGGTGAATACTCACTGTGTCAGTGTTGGTACAGGACCCACTCCTTCTGTCTTAACACTGAGCCTTATCCTGCAGCATTGGGGAATCCCACAATGTGTAAGAGCGGGTACTGGAACCACTCCTGCAGTAATAGCACTGAGCGTTATCCTACAGCATTGGGGAATCCCTCACTGTGTCAGTGTGCGTACAGGACCCACTCCTGCAGTATTAACACTGAGCCTTATCCTGCAGCATTGGGGAATCCCTCACTGTGTTAGAGCGGGTACTGGAACCACTCTTGCAGTAATAACACTGAGCGTTATCCTACGGCATTGGGGAATCCCTCACTGTGTCAGTGTGGGTACAGGACCCACTCCTGCAGTATTAACACTGAGCCTTATCCTGCAGCATTGGTGAATCTCTCACTGTGCCAGTGAGGGTACAGGACCCACTCTTGCATTATAAACACTGAGTCTTATCCTGCAGCTTTGGGGAATCTCTCACTGTGTCAGTGTGGGTACAGGACCCACTCCTGCAGTATTAACACTGAGCCTTAACCTGCAGCATTGGGGAATGCCTCAATGTTAAAGTGTGGGTACTGCACCCACTCCTGCACTATTAGAACTGTGCCTTACCTGCAGCATTGGGGAATCCCTCACTGTGTAAGTGTGGGGACTAGACTCACTCTTGCTGTATTAACACTGAGCCTTACCTGCAGCATTGGGGATTTCCTCACTGTGTCAGTGTGAGTACTGGACCCACTCCTGCAGTATTAACACTGAGCCTTATCCTGCAGCATTGGGGATTCCCTCACGTTTTCAGTGTGGGAACTGGGCCCACTACTGCAATATTAACACTGAACCTTATCCTGCAGCATTGGGCAATGCCTCACTGTGTCAGTCTGGGTACTGGACCCACTCCTGTAGTATTAACACTGCCTTTATCCTGCAGCATTGGGGAATCCTCACTGTGTCAGTGTAGTTACTGGACCCTCTCCTGCAGTATTAACACTGAGCCTTACCCTGTAGCATTGGAGAATCTCTCAATGTGTCAGTGTAGGTACTGGACCCACTCCTGCAGTATTAACACTGAGCCTTAACCTGCAGCATTGGGGAATGCCTCAATGTGTCAGTGTGGGTACTGCACCCACTCCTGCAGTATTAACGCGGAGTCTCATCCTGCAGCATTGGGGAATCCCTCATTTTGTCAGTGTGGGTAGTGGACCCACTCCTGCAGTATTAACACTGAGCCTTATCCTGCAGCATTGGGGATTCCCTCACTGTGTCCGTGTGGGTACCGGAGGTACTCCTGCAGTGTTAAAACTGAGCCTTATCAAGCAGCATTGCGAATCCCTCTCTGTGTCAGTGCGGTGACTGGACACACTCCTGCAGTATTAATACTGAGCCTTATCCTGCAGCATTTGCCAATCCTCACTGTGTCAGTGTGGGAACTGGTCCCACTCCTGCAATATTAACACTGAACCTTATCCTGCAGCATTGGGGAATGCCTCACTGTGTCAGTCTGGGTACTGGACCCTCTCCTGTAGTATTAACATTGGCTTTATCCTGCAGCATTGGGAAATCCTCACTGTGTCAGTGTGGTTACAGGACCCACTCCTGCAGTATTAACACTGAGCCTTATCCTGCAGCATTGGTGAATCTCTCACTGTGCCAGTGAGGGTACAGGACCCACTCTTGCATTATAAACACTGAGTCTTATCCTGCAGCTTTGGGGAATCTCTCACTGTGTCAGTGTGGGTACAGGACCCACTCCTGCAGTATTAACACTGAGCCTTAACCTGCAGCATTGGGGAATGCCTCAATGTTAAAGTGTGGGTACTGCACCCACTCCTGCACTATTAGAACTGTGCCTTACCTGCAGCATTGGGGAATCCCTCACTGTGTAAGTGTGGGGACTAGACTCACTCTTGCTGTATTAACACTGAGCCTTACCTGCAGCATTGGGGATTTCCTCACTGTGTCAGTGTGAGTACTGGACCCACTCCTGCAGTATTAACACTGAGCCTTATCCTGCAGCATTGGGGATTCCCTCACGTTTTCAGTGTGGGAACTGGGCCCACTACTGCAATATTAACACTGAACCTTATCCTGCAGCATTGGGCAATGCCTCACTGTGTCAGTCTGGGTACTGGACCCACTCCTGTAGTATTAACACTGCCTTTATCCTGCAACATTGGGGAATCCTCACTGTGTCAGTGTAGTTACTGGACCCTCTCCTGCAGTATTAACACTGAGCCTTACCCTGTAGCATTGGAGAATCTCTCAATGTGTCAGTGTAGGTACTGGACCCACTCCTGCAGTATTAACACTGAGCCTTAACCTGCAGCATTGGGGAATGCCTCAATGTGTCAGTGTGGGTACTGCACCCACTCCTGCAGTATTAACGCGGAGTCTCATCCTGCAGCATTGGGGAATCCCTCATTTTGTCAGTGTGGGTAGTGGACCCACTCCTGCAGTATTAACACTGAGCCTTATCCTGCAGCATTGGGGATTCCCTCACTGTGTCCGTGTGGGTACCGGAGGTACTCTTGCAGTGTTAAAACTGAGCCTTATCAAGCAGCATTGCGAATCCCTCTCTGTGTCAGTGCGGTGACTGGACACACTCCTGCAGTATTAATACTGAGCCTTATCCTGCAGCATTTGCCAATCCTCACTGTGTCAGTGTGGGAACTGGTCCCACTCCTGCAATATTAACACTGAACCTTATCCTGCAGCATTGGGGAATGCCTCACTGTGTCAGTCTGGGTACTGGACCCTCTCCTGTAGTATTAACATTGGCTTTATCCTGCAGCATTGGGGAATCCTCACTGTGTCAGTGTGGTTACTGGACCCTCTCCTGCAGTATTAACACTGAGCCTTACCCTGTAGCATTCGAGAATCTCTCACTGTGTCAGTGTAGGTACTGGACCCACTCCTGCTGTATTAACACTGAGCCTTATACTGCAGCATTGGGGAATCTCTCACTGTGTCAGTGTGGGTACAGGTCCCACTCCTGCAGTATTCACACTGAGCCTAATCCTGCAGCATTGGGGAATCCCTCACTCTGTCAGTGTGTACTGGATCCACTCATGCAGTATTAACACTGGCCTTATCCTGCAGCATTGGAGAGTCCTCACTCTGTCAGTGTGGGTACCTCACTGACTCCTGCAGTATTAACACTGAAACTTATTCTGCAGCATTGGGGAATCACTCACTTTGTCAGTGTGGTTGCTGGACCACTCCTGCAGTATTAACACTGAGCATTACCCTGCAGCATTGGTGAATCTCTCACTGTTTCAGTGTGAGTCCTGGACCCACTCCTGCAGCAATAACAATGAGCCTTATCCTGCAGCATTGGGGAATCCCTCACTGTGTCAACGTGGGTACTGGACCCACTCCTGCAGTATTAACACTGAGCCTTATCCTGAAGCATTGGGGAATCCCTCACTGTGTCAGTGTGGGTACTGGACCCACTCCTGCAGTATTAACACTGGCCTTATCCTGCAGCATTGGAGAATCCTCACTGTGTCAATGTGGGTACTACACCGACTCCTGCAGTATTAACACTGAGCCTTATCCTGCAGCATTGGGGAGTCCCTCACTATGTCAGTGTGTGTACAGGTCCCACTCGTGCAGTATTAACACTGAGCCATATCCTGCAGCATTGCGGTATCCGTCACTGTGTCAGTGTGTGTACTGGACCCACTCCTGCAGTATTAAAACTGAGCCTTTTCCTGCAGATTTGGGGAATCTCACTGTGTCAGTGTGGTTACTGGACACTCTCTTGCAGTATTAACACTGAGTCTTAACCTGTAGCATTAGAGAATCTCTCACTGTTTCAATGTGGATACTGAACCCACTCCTGCAGTATTAACAATGTGCCTTATCCTGCAGCATTGGGGAATCCCTCACTTTGTCAGTGTGGGTACTTCACCCACTGTTGCAGTATTATCACTGAGCCTTATCCTGCAGCATTGGGGAATCCCTCACTGTGTCAGTGTGGGTAATGCACATATTCCTGCAGTATTAACACTGAGCCTTATCCTGCAGCATTGTGGAAACCGTCACTGTATCACTGCGGTTACTGGACCCACTCCTGCAGTATTAACACTGAGCCTTATCCTGCAGCATTGGGGAATCCTCACTGTGTCCGTGTGAGTACAGGACCCACTCCTGCAGAATTAACACTGAGCCTTATCCTGCAGCATTAGGGAATCCTCACTGTGTCCGTGTGAGTACAGGACCCACTCCAGCAGTATTAACACTGAGTCTTATCCTGCAGCATTGGGGAATCGCTCACTGTGTCAGTGTGGGTACTTCGCCCACTCCTGCAGTATCAACACTGAGCCTTATCCTGCAGCATTGGCCAATCCCTCATTGTGTCAGTGTGGGTACAGTTCCCACTCCTGAAGTATTAACACTGAGACCTATCCTACAGCATTGGGGAATGCCTCAATGTGTCAGTGTGGGAACTGGGGCCACTCCTGCTGCATTAACACTGAGCCTTATTGCGCAGCATTGGGGAATCCTCACTGTGTCAGTATGGGTACTGCACCCACTCCTGCAGTATTAACACAGCCTTATCCCGCAGCATTGGAGAATCATTCTCTGTGTCAGTGTGGGTACAGGACCCACACCTACAGTATTAACACTGATCCTTATCCCGCAGCATTGGGGAATCCCTCACTGTGTCATTGTGGGTGCAGGAAAACTCCTGCAGCATTAACACTGAGCCTTATCCTGCAGCAGTGGGGAATCACTCACTGTGTCAGTGTGGGTACTGGACCCACTCCTGCAGTAGTAACACTGAGCCTGATCAAATAGCATTGGAGAATCCCTCCCTGTGTCAATGTGGGTACACGACCCACTCCTGCAGTATAAACACAGCCTTATCCTGCAGCATTGGGGAATCTCTCACTGTGTCAGTGTGGATACTGGACCCACTCCTGCAGTATTAACACTGAGTCTTATCCTGCAGCATTGGGGAAGCCCTCACTGTGTCAGTCTGAGTACTGCACCCTCTCCTGCAGCATTAACACTGAGTCTTATCCTGCAGCATTGGGGAAGCCGTCACTGTGTCAGTCTCGGTACTGGACCCTCTCCTGCAGCATTAACACTGAGCCTTATCCTGCAGCATTGGGGAACCCCTCAATGTGTCAGTTTAGGTTCAGGACCCACTCCTGCTGTATTAAAACAGATTCTTATCAAGCAGCATTGGGAATCCCTCACAGTGTCAGTGTGGGTACAGAACCCATTCCTGCAGTGTTAACACTGTGCCTTATCCTGCAGCATTGGTGAATACTCACTGTGTCAGTGTGGGTACAGGACCCACTCCTTCTGTCTTAACACTGAGCCTTATCCTGCAGCATTGGGGAATCCCACAATGTGTAAGAGCGGGTACTGGAACCACTCCTGCAGTAATAGCACTGAGCGTTATCCTACAGCATTGGGGAATCCCTCACTGTGTCAGTGTGCGTACAGGACCCACTCCTGCAGTATTAACACTGAGCCTTATCCTGCAGCATTGGGGAATCCCTCACTGTGTTAGAGCGGGTACTGGAACCACTATTGCAGTAATAACACTGAGCGTTATCCTACGGCATTGGGGAATCCCTCACTGTGTCAGTGTGGGTACAGGACCCACTCCTGCAGTATTAACACTGAGCGTTATCCTGCAGCATTGGTGAATCTCTCACTGTGCCAGTGAGGGTACAGGACCCACTCTTGCATTATAAACACAGAGTCTTATCTTGCAGCTTTGGGGAATCTCTCACTGTTTCAGTGTGGGTACAGGACCCACTCCTGCAGTATTAATACTGAGCCTTATCCTGCAGCATTGGGAAAGCCCTCACTGTGTCAGTCTGGGTACTGGACCCTCTCCTGCAGCATTAACACTGAGGCTTATCCTGCACCATTGGGGAATCCTCATTGTGTCAGTGTGGGTACAGGGCCCATTCCTGCAATATTAACACTGAGCCTTAACCTGCAGCATTGGGGAATGCCTCAATGTGTCAGTGTGGTTACTGGACCCTCTCCTGCAGTATTAACACTGAGCCTTAACCTGCAGCATTGGGGAATGCCTCAATGTGTCAGTGTGGGTACTGCACCCACTCCTGCACTATTAGAACTGAGCCTTACCTGCATCATTGGGGAATCCCTCACTGTGTACGTGTGGGAACTAGACTCACTCTTGCTGTATTAACACTGAGCCTTACCTGCAGCATTGGGGATTTCCTCACTGTGTCAGTGTGAGTACTGGACCCACTCCTGCAGTATTAACACTGAGCCTTATCCTGCAGCATTGGGGATTCCCTCACGTTTTCAGTGTGGGAACTGGGCCCACTACTGCAATATTAACACTGAACCTTATCCTGCAGCATTGGGCAATGCCTCACTGTGTCAGTCTGGGTACTGGACCCTCTCCTGTAGTATTAACACTGCCTTTATCCTGCAGCATTGGGGAATCCTCACTGTGTCAGTGTGGTTACTGGACCCTCTCCTGCAGTATTAACACTGAGCCTTACCCTGTAGCATTGGAGAATCTCTCAATGTGTCAGTGTAGGTACTGGACCCACTCCTGCAGTATTAACACTGAGCCTTAACCTGCAGCATTGGGGAATGCCTCAATGTGTCAGTGTGGGTACTGCACCCACTCCTGCAGTATTAACGCGGAGTCTCATCCTGCAGCATTGGGGAATCCCTCATTTTGTCAGTGTGGGTAGTGGACCCACTCCTGCAGTATTAACACTGAGCCTTATCCTGCAGCATTGGGGATTCCCTCACTGTGTCCGTGTGGGTACCGGAGGCACTCCTGCAGTGTTAAAACTGTGCCTTATCAAGCAGCATTGCGAATCCCTCTCTGTGTCAGTGCGGTGACTGGACACACTCCTGCAGTATTAATACTGAGCCTTATCCTGCAGCATTTGCCAATCCTCACTGTGTCAATGTGGGGACTGGTCCCACTCCTGCAATATTAACACTGAACCTTATCCTGCAGCATTGGGGAATGCCTCACTGTGTCAGTCTGGGTACTGGACCCTCTCCTGTAGTATTAACATTGGCTTTATCCTGCAGCAGTGGGGAATCCTCACTGTGTCAGTGTGGTTACTGGACCCTCTCCTGCAGTATTAACACTGAGCCTTACCCTGTAGCATTGGAGAATCTCTCACTGTGTCAGTGTAGGTACTTCACCCACTCCTGCTGTATTAACACTGAGATTTAGACTGCAGCATTGGGGAATCTCTCACTGTGTCAGTGTGGGTACAGGTCCCACTCCTGCAGTATTCACACTGAGCCTAATCCTGCAGCATTGGGGAATCCCTCACTCTGTCAGTGTGTACTGGATCCACTCATGCAGTATTAACACTGGCCTTATCCTGCAGCATTGGGGAGTCCTCACTGTGTCAGTGTGGGTACCTCACTGACTCCTGCAGTATTAACACTGAAACTTATTCTGCAGCATTGGGGAATCACTTACTTTGTCAGTGTGGTTGCTGGACCACTCCTGCAGTATTAACACTGAGCATTACCCTGCAGCATTGGTGAATCTCTCACTGTTTCAGTGTGAGTCCTGGACCCACTCCTGCAGCAATAACAATGAGCCTTATCCTGCAGCATTGGGGAATCCCTCACTGTGTCAACGTGGGTACTGGACCCACTCATGCAGTATTAACACTGAGCCTTATCCTGAAGCATTGGGGAATCCCTCACTGTGTCAGTGTGGGTACTGGACCCACTCCTGCAGTATTAACACTGGCCTTATCCTGCAGCATTGGAGAATCCTCACTGTGTCAATGTGGGTACTACACCGACTCCTGCAGTATTAACACTGAGCCTTATCCTGCAGCATTGGGGAGTCCCTCATTTTGTCAGTGTGGGTAGTAGACCCACTCCTGCAGTATTAACACTGAGCCTTATCCTGCAGCATTGGGGATTCCCTCACTGTGTCCGTGTGGGTACCGGAGGCACTCCTGCAGTATTAACACTGAGCCTTATCCTGCAGCATTGCGGTATCCGTCACTGTGTCAGTGTGGGTAGTAGACCCACTCCTGCAGTATTAACACTGAGCCTTTTCCTGCAGATTTGGGGAATCTCACTGTGTCAGTGTGGTTACTGGACACTCTCTTGCAGTATTAACTCTGAGTCTTAACCTGTAGCATTAGAGAATCTCTCACTGTTTCAATGTGGATACTGAACCCACTCCTGCAGTATTAAAAATGTGCCTTATCCTGCAGCATTGGGGAATCCCTCACTGTGTCAGTGTGGGTAATGGACATATTCCTGCAGTATTAACACTGAGCCTTATCATGCAGCATTGTGGAAACCGTCACTGTATCAGTGCGGTTACTGGACCCACTCCTGCAGTATTAACACTGAGCCTTATCCTGCAGCATTGGGGAATCCTCACTGTGTCCGTGTGAGTACAGGACCCACTCCTGCAGTATTAACACTGAGCCTTATCCTGCAGCATTAGGAAATCCTCACTGTGTCCGTGTGAGTACAGGACCCACTCCAGCAGTATTAACACTGAGTCTTATCCTGCAGCATTGGGGAATTCCTCACTGTGTCAGTGTGGGTACAGGAGCCACTGCTTCAGTTTAAGACTGAGACTTATCCTGCAGCATTGGGGAATCTCTCGCTGTGTCAGTGTGGTTACTGGCTCCACTCCTGCAGTATTAACACTGAGCCTTATCCTGCAGCATTGGGGAATGCCTCAATGTGTCAGTGTGGGTACTGCACGCACTCCTGCACTATTATCACTGAGCCTTACCTGCAGCATTGGGGAATCTCTCACTGTGTCATTGTGGGTACTGGACTCACTCCTGCAGTAAGAAAACTGAGCCTTATCCTGCAGCATTGGGGAATCCCTCACTTTGTCAGTGTGGGTACTTCACCCACTCTTGCAGTATTAACACTGAGACTTTTCCTGCAGCATTGGGGAATCCCTCACTGTGTCAGTGTGGGTAATGAACCCACTCCTGCAGTATTAACACTGAGCCTTCTCCTGCAGCATTGGGGAATCCTCACTGTGTCCGTGTGGGTACAAGACCCACTGCTGCAGTATTAACACTGAGCCTTAACCTGCAGCATTGGGGAATGCCACAATGTGTCAGTGTGGGTACTGCACCCACTCCTGCACTATTTTCACTGAGCCTCACCTGCAGCATTGGGGAATCCCTCACTGTGTCATTGTGGGTACTGGACTCACTCCTGCAGTATTAACGCTGAGTCTTATCCTGCAGCATTGGGGAATACCTCAGTGTGTCATTGTTGGTACTGGACACACTCCTGCAGTATTAACGCTGATACTTATCCTGCAGCATTGGGGAATCTCACTGTGTCAGTGTGGTTACTGGACACTATATTGCAGTATTAACACTGAGTCTTAACCTGTAGCATTAGAGAATCTCTCACTTTTTCAATGTGGATACTGAACCCACTCCTGCAGTATTAAAAATGTGCCTTATCCTGCAGCATTGGGGAATCCCTCACTTTGTCAGTGTGGGTACTTCACCCACTCTTGCAGTATTATCACTGAGCCTTATCCTGCAGCATTGGGGAATCCCTCACTGTGTCAGTGTGGGTAATGGACATGTTCCTGCAGTATTAACACTGAGCCTTATCCTGCAGCATTGTGGAAACCGTCACTGTATCAGTGCGGTTACTGGACCCACTCCTGCAGTATTAACACTGAGCCTTATCCTGCAGCATTGGGGAATCCTCACTGTGTCCATGTGAGTACAGGACCCACTCCTGCAGTATTAACACTGAGCCTTATCCTGCAGCATTAGGGAATCCTCACTGTGTCCGTGTGAGTACAGGACCCACTCCAGCAGTATTAACACTGAGTCTTATCCTGCAGCATTGGGGAATTCCTCACTGTGTCAGTGTGGGTACAGGAGCCACTGCTTCAGTTTAAGACTGAGACTTATCCTGCAGCATTGGGGAATCTCTCGCTGTGTCAGTGTGGTTACTGGCTCCACTCCTGCAGTATTAACACTGAGCCTTATCCTGCAGCATTGGGGAATTCCTCACTGTGTCAGTGTGGGTACAGGACCCACTGCTTCAGTTTAACACTCAGACTTATCCTGCAGCATTGGGGAATCTCTCGCTGTGTCAGTGTGTGTACTGGATCCACACCTGCAGTATTAACACTGAGCCTTATCCTGCAGCATTGGGGAATGCCTCAATGTGTCAGTGAAGGTACTGCACGCACTCCAGCACTATTATCAATGAGCCTTACCTGCAGCATTGGGGAATCCCTCACTGTGTCAGTGTGGGTACTGGACTCACTCCTGCAGTATGAAAACTGAGCCTTATCCTGCAGCACTGGAGAATCCCTCACTTTGTCAGTGTGGGTACTTCACCCACTCTTGCAGTATGAACACTGAGACTTTTCCTGCAGCATTGGGGAATCCCTCACTGTGTCAGTGTGGGTAATGGACCCACTCCTGCAGTATTAACACTGCGCCTTATCCTGCAGCATTGGGGAATCCTCACTGTGTCCGTGTGGGTACAACACCCACTGCTGCAGTATTAACACTGAGCCTTAACCTGCAGCATTGGGGAATGCCACAATGTGTCAGTGTGGGTACTGCACCCACTCCTGCACTATTTTAACTGAGCCTCACCTGCAGCTTTTGGAAATCCCTCACTGTGTCATTGTGGGTACTGGACTCACTCCTGCAGTATGAACGCTGAGTCTTATCCTGCAGCATTGGGGAATACCTCAGTGTGTCATTGTTGGTACTGGACACACTCCTGCAGTATTAACGCTGATACTTATCCTGCAGCATTGGGGAATCCCTCACTGTGTCAGTGTGGGCACTGGACTCACTCCTGCAGTATTAACGCTGAGTCTTATCCTGCAGCATTGGGGAATCCCTCAGTGTGTTAGTGTTGGTACTGGACCCACTCCTGCAGTATTAACGCTGAGCCTTATCCTGCAGCATTGGGGAATCTCTCACTGTGTCAGTGTGGGTACAGGTCCCACCCCTGCAGTATTCACACTGAGCCTTATCTTGCAGCATTGCGGAATCCCTCACTGTGTCAGTGTGTACTGGATCCATTCATGCAGTATTAACACTGGCCTTATCCTGCAGCTTTGGGGAATCCTCACTGTGTCAGTGTGGGTACCTCACTGACTCCTGCAGTATTAACACAGAAACTTATTCTGCAGCATTGGGGAATCACTCACTTTGTCAGTGTGGTTACTGGATCACTCCTGCAGTATTATCACTGAGCATTACCCTGCAGCATTGGTGAATCTCTCACTGTGTCAGTGTAGGTACTGGACGCACTCCTGTAGTATTAACACTGAGCCTTATACTGCAGCATTGGGGAATGCCTCAATGTGTCAGTGTGGGTACTGCACCAACTCCAGCAGTATTAACGCTGAGTCTCATCCTGCAGCATTGGGAAATCCCTCATTGTGTCCGTGTGGGTACCGGAGGCACTCCTGCAGTGTTAAAACTGAGCCTTATCAAGCAGCATTGCGAATCCCTCTCTGTGACAGTGCGGTGACTGGACACACTCCTGCAGTATTAATACTGAGCCTTATCCTGCAGCATTGGCCAATCCTCACTGTGTCAGTGTGGGGACTGGATTCACTACTGCTGTATTAACACTGAGCCTTATACTGCAGCATTGGGGAATCACTCACTGTGTCAGTGTGGGTGCAGGTCCCAATCCTGCAGTATTCACACTGAGCCTTATCCTGCAGCATTGGGGAATCCCTCACTGTGTCAGTGTGTACTGGATCCACTCATGCAGTATTAACACTGGCCTTATCCTGCAGCATTGGGGAATCCTCACTGTGTCAGTGTGGGTACCTCACTGACTCCTGCAGTATAAACACTGAAACTTATTCTGCAGCATTGGGAAATCACTCACTTTGTCAGTGTGGTTGCTGGACCACTCCTGCAGTATTAACACTGAGCATTACCCTGCAGCATTGGTGAATCCCTCACTGTTTCAGTGTGAGTACTGGACCCACTCCTGCAGTACTAACAATGAGCCTTATCCTGCAGCATTGGGGAATCCCTCACTGTGTCAATGTGGGTACTGGACCCACTCCTGCAGTATTAACACTGAGCCTTATCCTGAAGCATTGGGGAATCCCTCACTCTGTCAGTGTGGGTACTGGACCCACTCCTGCAGTATTAACACTGGCCTTATCCTGCAGCATTGGAGAATCCTCACTGTGTCAATGTGGGTAGTACACCGACTCCTGCAGTATTAACACTGAGCCTTATCCTGCAGCATTGGGGATTCCCTCACTGTGTCCGTGTGGGTACCGGAGGCACTCCTGCAGTGTTAAAACTGAGCCTTATCAAGCAGCATTGCGAATCCCTCTCTGTGTCAGTGCGGTGACTGGACACACTCCTGCAGTATTAATACTGAGACTTATCCTGCAGCATTGGCCAATCCTCACTGTGTCAGTGTGGGGACTGGATTCACTCCTGCTGTATTAACACTGAGCCTTATACTGCAGCATTGGGGAATCTCTCACTGTGTCAGTGTGGGTACAGGTCCCAGTCCTGCAGTATTCACACTGAGCCTTATCCTGCAGCATTGGGGAATCCCTCACTGTGTCAGTGTGTACTGGATCCACTCATGCAGTATTAACACTGGCCTTATCCTGCAGCATTGGGGAATCCTCCCTGTGTCAGTGTGGGTACCTCACTGACTCCTGCAGTATTAACACAGAAACTTATTCTGCAGCATTGGGGAATCACTCACTTTGTCAGTGTGGTTACTGGATCACTCCTGCAGTATTATCACTGAGCATTACCCTGCAGCATTGGTGAATCTCTCACTGTGTCAGTGTAGGTACTGGACCCACTCCTGCAGTATTAACGCTGAGTCTTATCCTGCAGCATTGGGGAATACCTCAGTGTGTCATTGTTGGTACTGGGCCCACTCCTTCAGTATTAACGCTGATACTTATCCTGCAGCATTGGGAAATCCCTCACTGTGTCACTGTGGGCACTGGACTCACTCCTGCAGTATTAACGCTGAGTCTTATCCTGCAGCATTGGGGAATCCCTCAGTGTGTCAGTGTTGGTACTGGACCCACTCCTGCAGTATTAATGCTGAGCCTTATCCTGCAGCATTGGGAAATCCCTCATTGTGTCAGTGTGGGTAGTGGACCCACTCCTCCAGTATTAACACTGAGCCTTATCCTGCAGCATTGGGGATTCCCTCACTGTGTCCGTGTGGGTACCGGAGGCACTCCTGCAGTGTTAAAACTGAGCCTTATCAAGCAGCATTGCGAATCCCTCTCTGTGTCAGTGCGGTGACTGGACACACTCCTGCAGTATTAATACTGAGCCTTATCCTGCAGCATTGGCCAATCCTTACTGTGTCAGTGTGGGGACTGGATTCACTCCTGCTGTATTAACACTGAGCCTTATACTGCAGCATTGGGGAATCTCTCACTGTGTCAGTGTGGGTACAGGTCCCACTCCTGCAGTATTCACACTGAGCCTTATCCTGCAGCATTGGGGAAACCCTCACTGTGTCAGTGTGTACTGGATCCACTCCTGCAGTATTAACACTGGCCTTATCCTGCAGCATTGGGGAATCCTCACTGTGTCAGTGTGGGTACCTCACTGACTCCTGCAGTATTAACACTGAAACTTATTCTGCAGCATTGGGGAATCACTCACTTTGTCAGTGTGGTTGCTGGACCACTCCTGCAGTATTAACACTGAGCATTACGCTGCAGCATTGTTGAATCTCTCACTGCTTCAGTGTGAGTACTGGATCCACTCCTGCAGTACTAACAATGAGCCTTATCCTGCAGCATTGGGGAATCCCTCACTGTGTCAATGTGGGTACTGGACCCACTCATGCAGTATTAACACTGAGCCTTATCCTGAAGCATTGGGGAATCCCTCACTCTGTCAGTGTGGGTACTGGACCCACTCCTGCAGTATTAACACTGGCCTTATCCTGCAGCATTGGAGAATCCTCACTGTGTCAATGTGGGTAGTACACCGACTCCTGCAGTATTAACACTGAGCCTTATCCTGCAGCATTGGGGATTCCCTCACTGTGTCCGTGTGGGTACCGGAGGCACTCCTGCAGTGTTAAAACTGAGCCTTATCAAGCAGCGTTGCGAATCCCTCTCTGTGTCAGTGCGGTGACTGGACACACTCCTGCAGTATTAATACTGAGACTTATCCTGCAGCATTGGCCAATCCTCACTGTGTCAGTGTGGGGACTGGATTCACTCCTGCTGTATTAACACTGAGCCTTATACTGCAGCATTGGGGAATCTCTCACTGTGTCAGTGTGGGTACAGGTCCCAGTCCTGCAGTATTCACACTGAGCCTTATCCTGCAGCATTGGGGAATCCCTCACTGTGTCAGTGTGTACTGGATCCACTCATGCAGTATTAACACTGGCCTTATCCTGCAGCATTGGGGAATCCTCCCTGTGTCAGTGTGGGTACCTCACTGACTCCTGCAGTATTAACACTGAAACTTATTCTGCAGCATTGGGGAATCACTCACTTTGTCAGTGTGGTTGCTGGACCACTCCTGCAGTATTAACACTGAGCATTACCCTGCAGCATTGGTGAATCTCTCACTGTTTCAGTGTGAGTACTGGACCCACTTCTGCAGTACTAACAATGAGCCTTATCCTGCAGCATTGGGGAATCCCTCACTGTGTCAATGTGGGTACTGGACCCAATCCTGCAGTAGTAACATTGAGCCTTATCCTGAAGCATTGGGAAATCCCTCACTGTGTCAGTGTGGGTACTGGACCCACTCCTGCAGTATTAACACTGGCCTTATCCTGCAGCATTGGAGAATCCTCACTGTGTCAATGTGGGTACTACACCGACTCCTGCAGTATTAACACTGAGCCTTATCCTTCAGCATTGGGGAATCCCTCACTGTGTCAATGTGGGTACAGGTCCCACTCCTGCAGTATTAACACTGAGCCTTATCCTGCAGCATTGCGGTATACGTCACTGTGTCAGTGTGTGTACTGGACCCACTCCTGCAGTATTAACACTGAGCCTTTTCCTGCAGATTTGGGGAATCTCACTGTGTCAGTGTGGTTACTGGACACTCTCCTGCAGTATTAACACTGAGTCTTAACCTGTAGCATTAGAGAATCTTTCACTGTTTCATTGTGGATACTGAACCCACTCCTGCAGTATTAAAACTGTGCCTTATCCTGCAGCATTGGGGAATCCCTCACTTTGTCAGTGTGGGTACATCACCCACTCTTGCAGTATTAACACTGAGCCTTATCCTGCAGCATTGGGGAATCCTCACTGTGTCCGTGTGAGTACAGAACCCACTCCTGCAGTATTAACACTGAGCCTTATCCTGCAGCATTAGGGAATCCTCACTGTGTCCGTGTGAGTACAGGACCCACTCCAGCAGTATTAACACTGAGTCTTATCCTGCAGCATTGGGGAATTCCTCACTGTGTCAGTGTGGGTACAGGGGCCACTGCTTCAGTTTAACACTGGGACTTATCCTGCAGCATTGGGGAATTCCTCACTGTGTCAGTGTGGGTACAGGACCCACTGCTTCAGTTTAACACTGAGACTTATCCTGCAGCATTGGGGAATCTCTCGCTGTGTCAGTGTGTTTACTGGATCCACTCCTGCAGTATTAACACTGAGCCTTATCCTGCAGCATTGGGGAATGCCTCAATGTGTCAGTGTGGGTACTGCACGCACTCCTGCACTAATATCACTGAGCCTTACCTGCAGCATTGGGGAATCCCTCACTGTGTCAGTGTGGGTACTGGACTCACTCCTGCAGTATGAAAACTGAGCCTTATCCTGCAGCATTGGGGAATCCCTCACTTTGTCAGTGTGGATACTTCACCCACTATTGCAGTATTAACACTGAGACTTTTCCTGCAGCATTGGGGAATCCCTCACTGTGTCAGTGTGGGTAATGGACCCACTCCTGCAGTATTAACACTGAGCCTTATCCTGCAGCAATGGGGAATCCTCACTATGTCCGTGTGGGTACAAGACCCACTGCTGCAGTATTAACACTGAGCCTTAACCTGCAGCATTGGGGAATGCCACAATGTGTCAGTGTGGGTACTGCACCCACTCCTGCACTATTATCACTGAGACTCACCTGCAGCATTGGGGAATCCCTCACTGTGTCATTGTGGGTACTGGACTCACTCCTGCAGTATTAACGCTGAGTCTTATCCTGCAGCATTGGGGAATACCTCAGTGTGTCATTGTTGGTACTGGACACACTCCTGCAGTATTAACGCTGTTACTTATCCTGCAGCATTGGGGAATCCCTCACTGTGTCAGTGT
This sequence comes from Pristiophorus japonicus, assembly GCF_044704955.1. Lineage (NCBI taxonomy): Eukaryota > Metazoa > Chordata > Chondrichthyes > Pristiophoridae > Pristiophorus > Pristiophorus japonicus. The sequence goes on along the minus strand of NC_092004.1, from coordinate 6,275,111 downwards.
GGGCACTGGACTCACTCCTGCAGTATTAACGCTGAGTCTTATCCTGCAGCATTGGGGAATCCCTCAGTGTGTCAGTGTTGGTACTGGACCCACTCCTGCAGTATTAACGCTGAGCCTTAACCTGCAGCATTGGGGAATCTCTCACTGTGTAAGTGTGGGTACAGGTCCCACCCCTGCAGTATTAACACTGAGCCTTATCCTGCAGCATTGCGGAATCCCTCACTGTGACAGTGTGTACTGGATCCATTAATGCAGTATTAACACTGGCCTTATCCTGCAGCTTTGGGGAATCCTCACTGTGTCAGTGTGGGTACCTCACTGACTCCTGCAGTATTAACACAGAAACTTATTCTGCATCATTGGGGAATCACTCACTTTGTCAGTGTGGTTACTGGATCACTCCTGCAGTATTATCACTGAGCATTAGCCTGCAGCATTGGTGAATCTCTCACTGTGTCAGTGTAGGTACTGGACCCACCCCTGCAGTATTAACGCTGAGTCTTATCCTGCAGCATTGGGGAATACCTCAGTGTGTCATTGTTGGTACTGGGCCCAGTCCTGCAGTATTAACGCTGATACTTATCCTGCAGCATTGGGGAATCCCTCACTGTGTCACTGTGGGCACTGGACTCACTCCTACAGTATTAACGCTGAGTCTTATCCTGCAGCATTGGGGAATCCCTCAGTGTGTCAGTGTTGGTACTGGACCCACTCCTGCAGTATTAACGCTGAGCCTTATCCTGCAGCATTGGGGAATCCCTCATTGTGTCAGTGTGGGTAGTCGACCCACTCCTCCAGTATTAACACTGAGCCTTATCCTGCAGCATTGGGGATTCCCTCACTGTGTCCGTGTGGGTACCGGAGGCACTCCTGCAGTGTTAAAACTGAGCCTTATCAAGCAGCATTGCGAATCCCTCTCTGTGTCAGTGCGGTGACTGGACACACTCCTGCAGTATTAATACTGAGCCTTATCCTGCAGCATTGGCCAATCCTCACTGTGTCAGTGTGGGGAATGGATTCACTCCTGCTGTATTAACACTGAGCCTTATACTGCAGGATTGGGGAATCTCTCACTGTGTCAGTGTGGGTACAGGTCCCACTCCTGCAGTATTGACACTGAGCCTTATCCTGCAGCATTGGGGAATCCCTCACTGTGTCAGTGTGTACTGGATCCACTCATGCGGTATTAACACTGGCCTTATCCTGCAGCATTGGGGAATCCTCACTGTGTCAGTGTGGGTAACTCACTGACTCCTGCAGTATTAACACTGAAACTTATTCTGCAGCATTGGGGAATCACTCACTTTGTCAGTGTGGTTGCTGGACCACTCCTGCAGTATTAACACTGAGCATTACCCTGCAGCATTGGTGAATCTCTCACTGTTTCAGTGTGAGTACTGGACCCACTCCTGCAGTACTAACAATGAGCCTTATCCTGCAGCATTGGGGAATCCCTCACTGTGTCAATGTGGGTACTGGACCCACTCCTGCAGTATTAACACTGAGCCTTATCCTGAAGCATTGGCGAATCCCTCACTGTGTCAGTGTGGGTACTGGACCCACTCCTGCAGTATTAACACTGGCCTTATCCTGCAGCATTGGAGAATCCTCACTGTGTCAATGTGGGTAGTACACCGACACCTGCAGTATTAACACTGAACCTTATCCTGCAGCATTGGGGATTCCCTCAATGTGTCCGTGTGGGTACCGAAGGCACTCCTGCAGTGTTAAAACTGAGCCTTATCAAGCAGCTTTGCGAATCCCTCTCTGTGTCAGTGCGGTGACTAGACACACTCCTGCAGTATTAATACTGAGACTTATCCTGCAGCATTGGCCAATCCTCACTGTGTCAGTGTGGGGACTGGATTCACTCCTGCTGTATTAACACTGAGCCTTATACTGCAGCATTGGGGAATCTCTCACTGTGTCAGTGTGGGTACAGATCCCACTCCTGCAGTATTCACACTGAGCCTTATCCTGCAGCATTGGGGAATCCCTCACTGTGTCAGTGTGTACTGGATCCACTCATGCAGTATTAACACTGGCCTTATCCTGCAGCTTTGGAAAATCCTCCCTGTGTCAGTGTGGGTACCTCACTGACTCCTGCAGTATTAACACTGAAACTTATTCTGCAGCATTGGGGAATCACTCACTTTGTCAGTGTGGTTGCTGGACCACTCCTGCAGTATTAACACTGAGCATTACCCTGCAGCATTGGTGAATCTCTCACTGTTTCAGTGTGAGTACTGGACCCACTCCTGCAGTACTAACAATGAGCCTTATCCTGCAGCATTGGGGAATCCCTCACTGTGTCAATGTGGGTACTGGACCCAATCCTGCAGTATTAACACTGAGCCTTATCCTGAAGCATTGGGGAATCCCTCACTATGTCAGTGTCGGTACTGGACCCACTCCTGCAGTATTAACACTGGCCTTATCCTGCAGCATTGGAGAATCCTCACTGTGTCAATGTGGGTACTACACCGACTCCTGCAGTATTAACACTGAGCCTTATCCTGCAGCATTGGGGAATCCCTCACTGTGTCAGTGTGGGTACAGGTCCCACTCCTGCAGTATTAACACTGAGCCTTATCCTGCAGCATTGCGGTATCCGTCACTGTGTCAGTGTGTGTACTGGACCCACTCCTGCAGTATTAACACTGAGCCTTTTCCTGCAGATTTGGGGAATCTCACTGTGTCAGTGTGGTTACTGGACACTCTCCTGCAGTATTAACACTGAGTCTTAACCTGTAGCATTAGAGAATCTCTCACTGTTTCATTGTGGATACTGAACCTACTCCTGCAGTATTAAAACTGTGCCTTATCCTGCAGCATTGGGGAATCCCTCACTTTGTCAGTGTGGGTACTTCACCCACTCTTGCAGTATTAACACTGAGCCTTATCCTGCAGAATTGGGGAATACCTCACTGTGTCAGTGTGGGTAATGGACATATTCCTGCAGTATTAACACTGAGCCTTATCCTGCAGCATTGTGGAATCCGTCACTGTATCAGTGCGGTTACTGGACCCACTCCTGCAGTATTAACACTGAGCCTTATCCTGCAGCATTGGGGAATCCTCACTGTGTCCGTGTGATTACAGGACACACTCCTGCAGTATTAACACTGAGCCTTATCCTGCAGCATTAGGGAATCCTCACTGTGTCCGTGTGAGTACAGGACCCACTCCAGCAGTATTAACACTGAGTCTTATCCTGCAGCATTGGGGAACTCCTCACTGTGTCAGTGTGGGTACAGGAGCCACTGCTTCAGTTTAACACTGAGACTGATCCTGCAGCATTGGGGAATCTCTCGCTGTGTCAGTGTCGTTACTGGCTCCACTCCTGCAGTATTAACACTGAGCCTTATCCTGCATCATTGGTGAATTCCTCACTGTGTCAGTGTGTACAGGACCCACTGCTTCAGTTTAACACTGAGACTTATCCTGCAGCATTGGGGAATCTCTCGCTGTGTCAGTGTGTGTACTGGATCCACTCCTTCAGTATTAACACTGAGCCTTATCCTGCAGCATTGGGGAATGCCTCAATGTATCAGTGTGGGTACTGCACGCACTCCTGCACTATTATCACTGAGCCTTACCTGCAGCATTGCGGAATCCCTCACTGTGTCAGTGTGGGTACTGGACTCACTCCTGCAGTATTAACGCTGAGTCTTATCCTGCAGCATTGGGGAATCCCTCACTGTGTCAGTGTGGCACTGGACTCACTCCTGCAGTATTAAAGCTGAGTCTTATCCTGCAGCATTGGGGAATCCCTCAGTGTGTCAGTGTTGGTACTGGACCCACTCCTGCAGTATTAACGCTGAGACTTATCCTGCAGCATTGCGGAATCCCTCACTGTGTCAGTGTGTACTGGATCCATTCATGCAGTATTAACACTGAGCCTTATCCTGCAGCTTTGGGGAATCCTCACTGTGTCAGTGTGGGTACCTCACTGACTCCTGCAGTATTAACACATAAACTTATTCTGCAGCATTGGGGAATCACTCACTTTGTCAGTGTGGTTACTGGATCATTCCTGCAGTATTATCACTGAGCATTACCCTGCAGCATTGGTGAATCTCTCACTGTGTCATTGTTGGTACTGGACCCACTCCTGCAGTATTAACGCTGATACTTATCCTGCAGGATTGGGGAATCCCTCACTGTGTCACTGTGGGCACTGGACTCACTCCTGCAGTATTAACGCTGAGTCTTATCCTGCAGCATTGGGGTATCCCTCAGTGTGTCAGTGTTGGTACTGGACCCACTCCTGCAGTATTAACGCTGAGACTTATCCTGCAGCATTGGGGAATCTCTCACTGTGTCAGTGTGGGTACAGGACCCACCCCTGCAGTATTCACACTGAGCCTTATCCTGCAGCATTGCGGAATCCCTCACTGTGTCAGTGTGTACTGGATCCATTCATGCAGTATTAACACTGGCCTTATCCTGCAGCTTTGGGGAATCCTCACTGTGTCAGTGTGGGTACCTCACTGACTCCTGCAGTATTAACACAGAAACTTATTCTGCAGCATTGGGGAATCAGTCACTTTGTCAGTGTGGTTACTGGATCACTCCTGCAATATTATCACTGAGCATTACCCTGCAGCATTGGTGAATCTCTCACTGTGTCAATGTAGGTACTGGACCCACTCCTGCAGTATTAACACTGAGCCTTAACCTGCAGCATTGGGGAATGCCTCAATGTGTCAGTGTGGGTACTGCAACAACTCCTGCAGTATTAACGCTGAGTCTCATCCTGTAGCATTGGGGAATCCCTCATTGTGTCAGTGTGGGTAGTGGACCCACTCCTCCAGTATTAACACTGAGCCTTATCCTGCAGCATTGGGGATTCCCTCACTGTGTCCGTATGGGTACCGGAGGCACTCCTGCAGTGTTAAAACTGAGCCTTATCAAGCATCATTGCGAATCCCTCTCTGTGTCAGTGCGGTGACTGGACACACTCCTGCAGTATTAATACTGAGCCTTATCCTGCAGCATCGGCCAATCCTCACTGTGTCAGTGTGGGGACTGGATTCACTCCTGCTGTATTAACACTGAGCCTTATCCTGCAGCATTGGGGAATCTCTCACTGTGTCAGTGTGGGTACAGGTCCCACTCCTCCAGTATTCACACTGAGCCTTATCCTGCAGCATTTGGGGATCCCTCACTGTGTCAGTGTGTACTGGATCCACTCATGCAGTATTAACACTGGCCTTATCCTACAGCATTGGGGAATCCTCACTGTGTCAGTGTGGGTACCTCACTGACTCCTGCAGTATTAACACTGAAACTTATTCTGCAGCATTGGGGAATCACTCACTTTGTCAGTGTGGTTGCTGGACCACTCCTGCAGTATTAACACTGAGCATTACCCTGCAGCATTGGTGAATCTCTCACTGTGTCAATGTGGGTACTGGACCCACTCCTGCAGTATTAACACTGAGCCTTATCCTGAAGCATTGGGGAATCCCTCACTGTGTCAGTGTGGGTACTGGACCCACTCCTGCAGTATTAACACTGGCCTTATCCTGCAGCATTGGAGAATCTCACTGTTTCAATGTGGGTACTACACCGACTCCTGCAGTATTAACACTGAGCCTTATCCTGCAGCATTGGGGAATCCCTCACTGTGTCAATGTGGGTACTGGACCCACTCCTGCAGTATTAACACTGAGCCATATCCTGCAGCATTGCGGTATCCATCACTGTGTCAGTGTGTGTACTGGACCCACTCCTGCAGTATTAAAACTGAACCTTTTCCTGCAGATTTGGGGAATCTCACTGTGTCAGTGTGGTTACTGGACACTCTCCTGCAGTATTAACACTGAGTCTTAACCTGTAGCATTAGAGAATCTCTCACTGTTTCATTGTGGATACTGAACCCACTCCTGCAGTATTAAAACTGTGCCTGATCCTGCAGCATTGGGGAATCCCTCACTTTGTCAGTGTGGGTACTTCACCCACTCTTGCAGTATTAACACTGAGCCTTATCCTGCAGCATTGGGGAATCCCTCACTGTGTCAGTGTGGGTAATGGACATATTCCTGCAGTATTAACACTGAGCCTTATCCTGCAGCATTGTGGAATCCGTCACTGTATCAGTGCGGTTACTGGACCCACTCCTGCAGTATTAACACTGAGCCTTATCCTGCAGCATTGGGGAATCCTCACTGTGTCCGTGTGAGTACAGGACCCACTCCTGCAGTATTAACACTGAGTCTTATCCTGCAGCATTGGGGAATTCCTCACTGTGTCAGTGTGGGTACAGGAGCCACTGCTTCAGTTTAACAATGAGACTGATCCTGCAGCATTGGGGAATCTCTCGCTGTGTCAGTGTGGTTACTGGCTCCACTCCTGCAGTCTTAACACTGAGCCTTATCCTGCAGCATTGGGGAATGCCTCAATGTGTCAGTGCGGGTACCTCACTGACTCCTGCAGTATTAACACAGAAACTTATTCTGCAGCATTGGGGAATCACTCACTTTGTCAGTGTGGTTACTGGACCACTCCTGCAGTATTATCACTGAGCATTACCCTGCAGCATTGGTGAATCTCTCACTGTTTCAGTGTGAGTACTGGACCCACTCCTGCAGTACTAACAATGAGTCTTATCCTGCAGCATTGGGGAATCCCTTACTGTGTCAGTGTGGGTACTGGACCCACTCCTGCAATATTAACACTGAGCATTATCCTGCAGCATTGGGGAATCCCTCACTATGTCAGTGTGGATACTACACCGACTCCTGCAGTATTAACACTGAGCCTTTTCCTGCAGATTTGGGGAATCTCACTGAGTCAGTGTGGTTACTGGACCCTTTCCTGCAGTATTAACGCTGAGCCATATCCTGCAGCATTGGCGAATCCTCACTGTGTCAGTGTGGGTACAGGTCCCACTCCTGCAGTATTAAAACTGATCCTTCTCCTGCAGCATTGGGGGATCCCTCACTTTTTCAGTGTGGGTACTTCACCCACTCATGCTATATTAACACTGTGCCTTATCCTGCAGCATTGGGGAATCCCTCACTTTTTCAGTGTCGGTACAGGTCCCACTCCTGCAGTATTAACACTGAGCCTTTACCTGCAGCATTGCGGTATCCGTCACTGTGTCAGTGTGTGTACTGGACCCACTCCTGCAGTATTAACACTGGCCTTATCCTGCAGTATTGAGGAATCCTCACTGTGTCAGTGTAGGTACTAGACCCACTCCTGCAGTATTAACGCTGAGCCTTAACCTGCAGCATTGGGGAATGCCTCACTGTTTCAGTGTAGGTACTAGACCCACTCCTACAGTATTAACACTGAGCCTTACCAGCAGCATTGGGGAATCTCTCACTGTTTCAATGTTGGTACTGGACCCACCCCTGCAGTATTAACGCTGAATCTTATCCTGCAGCATTGGGGATTTCCTCACGGTGTCAGTGTGGGAACTGGGCTCACTCCTGCAATATTAACACTGAACCTTATCCTGCAGCATTGGGGAATGCCTCACTGTGTCAGTCTGGGTACTGGACCCTCTCCTGCAATATTAACACTGAGCCTTATCCTGCAGCATTGTGGAATCCCTCACTGTGTCAGTGCGGTTACTGGACCCACTCCTGCAGTATTAACACTGAGCATTATCCTTCAGCATTGGAGAATCCTCACTGTGTCAGTATGGATAATACACTTACACCTGCAGTATTAACACTGAGCCTTTTCCTGCAGATTTGGGGAATCTCACTGTGTCAGTGTGGTTACTGGACCCTTTCCTGCAGTATTAACGCTGAGCCTTATCCTGCAGCATTGGCGAATCCTCACTGTGTCAGTGTGGGTACAGGTCCCACTCCAGCAGTATTAACACAGAGTTTAATCCTGCAGCATTGGGGAATCCGTCACTGTGTCAGTGTGTGTACTGGACCCACTCCTGCAGTATTAACACTGAGCCTTTTCCTGCAGATTTGGGGAATCTCACTGTGTCAGTGTGGTTATTGGACCCTACCCTGCAGTATTAACACTGAGCCTTAACCTGTAGCATTGGAGAATCTCTCACTGTTTCAGTGTGGATACTGAACCCACTCCTGCAGTATTAAAACTTAGCCTTCTCCTGCAGCATTGGGGGATCCCTCACTTTGTCAGTGTGGGTACTTCATCAATCATGCAGTATTAACACTGAGCCTTATCCTGCAGCATTGGGTAATCCTCACTGTGTCCGTGTGAGTACAGGACCCACTCCTACAGTATTAACACTGAGCCTTATCCTGCAGCATTGGCGAATCATCACAGTGTCAGTATGGGTACTGGACCCACTCCTGCAGTATTAACGCTGATGCTAATCCTGCAGCATTGGGGAATCCCTCACTGTGTCAGTGTGGGTAATGGACCCACTTCTGCAGTATTAACACTGGCCTTATCCTGCAGCATTGGGGAATCCCTCACTTTTTCAGTGTGGGTACAGGTCCCACTCCTGCAGTATTAACACTGAGCCTTTAACTGCAGCATTGCGGTATCCGTCACTGTGTCAGTGTGTGTACTGGACCCACTCCTGCAGTATTAACACTGGCCTTATCCTGCAGTATTGAGGAATCCTCACTGTGTCAGTGTGGGTACTTCACCGAATCCTGCAGTATTAACACTGAGTCTTATCCTGCAGCATTGTGGAATCTCTCACTGTGTCAGTGTAGGTACGAGACCCACTCCTGCAGTATTAACGCTGAGACTTAACCTGCAGCATTGTGGAATGCCTCACTGTTTCAGTGTAGGTACTAGACCCACTCCTGCAGTATTAACACTGAGCCTTACCAGCAGCATTGGGGAATCTCTCACTGTTTCAGTGTTGGTACTGGACCCACCCCTGCAGTATTAACGCTGAATCTTATCCTGCAGCATTGGGGATTTCCTCACGTTGTCAGTGTGGGAACTGGGCTCACTCCTGCAATATTAACACTGAACCTTATCCTGCAGCATTGGGGAATGCCTCACTGTGTCAGTCTGGGTACTGGACCCTCTCCTGCAATATTAACACTGAGCCTTATCCTGCAGCATTGGGGGATCCCTCACTGTGTCAGTGTGTACTGGATCCACACATGCAGTATTAACACTGGTCTTATCCTACAGCATTGGGGAATGCCTCACTGTGTCAGTCTGGGTACTGGACCCTCTCCTGCAATATTAACACTGAGCCTTATCCTGCAGCATTGGGGGATCCCTCACTGTGTCAGTGTGTACTGGATCCACACATGCAGTATTAACACTGGTCTTATCCTGAAGCATTGGGGAATCCCTCACTGTGTCAGTGTGGGTACTGGACCCACTCCTGCAGTATTAACACTGAGCCTTTTCCTGCAGATTTGGGGAATCTCACTGTGTCAGTGTGGTTACTGGACACTCTCCTGCAGTATTAACACTGAGTCTTAACCTGTAGCATTAGAGAATCTCTCACTGTTTCATTGTGGATACTGAACCCACTCCTGCAGTATTAAAACTGTGCCTGATCCTGCAGCATTGGGGAATCCCTCACTTTGTCAGTGTGGGTACTTCACCCACTCTTGCAGTATTAACACTGAGCCTTATCCTGCAGCATTGGTGAATCCCTCACTGTGTCAGTGTGGGTAATGGACATATTTCTGCAGTATTAACACTGAGCCTTATCCTGCAGCATTGTGGAATCCGTCACTGTATCAGTGCGGTTACTGGACCCACTCCTGCAGTTTTAACACTGAGCCTTATCCTGCAGCATTGGGGAATCCTCACTGTGTCCGTGTGAGTACAGGACCCACTCCTGCAGTATTAACACTGAGCCTTATCCTGCAGCATTAGGGAATCCTCACTGTGTCCGTGTGAGTACAGGACCCACTCCAGCAGTATTAACACTGAGTCTTATCCTGCAGCATTGGGGAATCTCTCGCTGTGTCAGTGTGGTTACTGGCTCCACTCCTGCAGTATTAACACTGAGCCTTATCCTGCAGCATTGGGGAATGCCTCAATGTGTCAGTGTGGGTACCTCACTGACTCCTGCAGTATTAACACAGAAACTTATTCTGCAGCATTGGGGAATCACTCACTTTGTCAGTGTGGTTACTGGACCACTCCTGCAGTATTAGCACTGAGCATTACCCTGCAGCATTGGTGAATCTCTCACTGTTTCAGTGTGAGTACTGGACCCACTCCTGCAGTACTAACAATGAGTCTTATCCTGCAGCATTGGGGAATCCCTCACTGTGTCAGTGTGGGTACTGGACCCACTCCTGCAATATTAACACTGAGCCTTATCCTGCAGCATTGGGGAATCCCTCACTATGTCAGTGTGGATACAACACCGACTCCTGCAGTATTAACACTGAGCCTTTTCCTGCAGATTTGGGGAATCTCACTGTGTCAGTGTGGTTACTGGACCCTTTCCTGCAGTATTAACGCTGAGCCTTATCCTGCAGCATTGGCGAATCCTCACTGTGTCAGTGTGGGTACAGGTCCCACTCCTGCAGTATTAACACAGAGTCTAATCCTGCAGCATTGGGGAATCCGTCACTGTGTCAGTGTGTGTACTGGACCCACTCGTGCAGTATTAACACTGAGCCTTTTCCTGAAGATTTGGGGAATCTCACTGTGCCAGTGTGGTTATTGGACCCTACCCTGCAGTATTAACACTGAGCCTTAACCTGTAGCATTGGAGAAACTCTCACTGTTTCATTGTGGATACTGAACCCACTCCTGCAGTATTAAAACTGAGCCTTCTCCTGCAGCATTGGGGGATCCCTCACTTTGTCAGTGTGGGTACTTCACCCACTCATGCTGTATTAACACTTAGCCTTATCCTGCAGCATTGGGGAATCCTCACTGTGTCCGTGTGAGTACAGGACCCACTCCTGCAGTATTAACACTGAGCCTTATCCTGCAGCATTGGCGATTCATCACATTGTCAGTATGGGTACTGGACCCACTCCTGCAGTATTAACGCTGATTCTAATCCTGCAGCATTGGGGAATCCCTCACTGTGTCAGTGTGGGTACTGGACCCACTCCTGCAGTATTAACACTGGCCTTATCCTGCAGCATTGGATAATCCTCACCGTGTCAGTGTGGGTACGACACCGACTCCTGCAGTATTAACACTGTGCCTTATCCTGCAGCATTGGGGAATCCCTCACTTTTTCAGTGTGGGTACAGGTCCCACTCCTGCAGTATTAACACTGAGCCTTTACCTGCAGCATTGCGGTATCCGTCACTGTGTCAGTGTGTGTACTGGACCCACTCCTGCAGTATTAACACTGGCCTTATCCTGCAGTATTGAGAAATCCTCACTGTGTCAGTGTGGGTACTTCACCGAATCCTGCAGTATTAACACTGAGTCTTATCCTGCAGCATTGTGGAATCTCTCACTGTGTCAGTGTAGGTACTAGACCCACTCCTGCAGTATTAACGCTGAGCCTTAACCTGCAGCATTGGGGAATGCCTCACTGTTTCAGTGTAGGTACTAGACCCACTCCTGCAGTATTAACACTGAGCCTTACCAGCAGCATTGGGGAATCTCTCACTGTTTCAGTGTTGGTACTGGACCCACCCCTGCAGTATTAACGCTGAATCTTATCCTGCAGCATTGGGGATTTCCTCACGGTGTCAGTGTGGGAACTGGGCTCACTCCTGCAATGTTAACACTGAACCTTATCCTGCAGCATTGGGGAATTCCTCACTGTGTCAGTCTGGGTACTGGACCCTCTCCTGCAATATTAACACTGAGCCTTATCCTGCAGCATTGTGGAATCCCTCACTGTGTCAGTGCGGTTACTGGACCCACTCCTGCAGTATTAACACTGAGCATTATCCTGCAGCATTGGAGAATCCTCACTGTGTCAGTGTGGATACTACACCGACTCCTGCAGTATTAACACTGAGCCTTTTCCTGCAGATTTGTGGAATCTCACTGTGTCAGTGTGGTTACTGGACCATTTCCTGCAGTATTAACGCTGAGCCTTATCCTGCAGCATTGGCGAATCCTCACTGTGTCAGTGTGGGTACAGGTCCCACTCCAGCAGTATTAACACAGAGTCTAATCCTGCAGCATTGGGGAATCCGTCACTGTGTCAGTGTGTGTACTGGACCCACTCCTGCAGTATTAACACTGAGCCTTTTCCTGCAGATTTGGGGAATCTCACTGTGTCAGTGTGGTTATTGGACCCTACCCTGCAGTACTAACACTGAGCCTTAACCTGTAGCATTGGAGAATCTCTCACTGTTTCAGTGTGGATACTGAACCCACTCCTGCAGTATTAAAACTGAGCCTTCTCCTGCAGCATTGGGCTATCCCTCACTTTGTCAGTGTGGGTACTTCACCAATCATGCAGTATTAACACTGAGCCTTATCCTGCAGCATTGGGGAATCCTCACTGTGTCCGTGTGAGTACAGGACCCACTCCTGCAGTATTAACACTGAGCCTTATCCTGCAGCATTGGCGAATCATCACAGTGTCAGTTTGGGTACTGGACCCACTCCTGCAGTATTAACGCTGATTCTAATCCTGCAGCATTGGGGAATCCCTCACTGTGTCAGTGTGGGTACTGGACCGACTCCTGCAGTATTAACACTGAGCCTTATCCTGCAGCTTTGGGGAATCCTCACTGTGTCAATGTGGGTACCTCACTGACTCCTGCAGTATTAACACTGAAACTTATTCTGCAGCATTGGGGAATCACTCACTTTGTCCGTGTGGTTGCTGGACCACTCCTGCAGTATTAACACTGAGCATTACCCTGCAGCATTGGTGAATCTCTCACTGTTTCAGTGTGAGTACAGGAACCACTCCTGCAGTACTAGCACTGAGCCTTATCCTGCAGCATTGGGGAATCCCTCACTGTGTCAATGTGGGTACTGGACCCACTCCTGCAGTATTAACACTGAGCCTTATCCTGAAGCATTGGGAAATCCCACACTGTGTCAGTGTGGGTACTGGACCCACTCCTGCAGTATTAACACTGGCCTTATCCTGCAGCATTGGAGAATCCTCACTGTTTCAATGTGGGTACTACACCGACTCCTGCAGTATTAACACTGAGCCTTATCCTGCAGCATTGGGGAATCCCTCACTGTGTCAGTGTGGGTACAGGTCCCACTCCTGCAGTATTAACACTGAACGTTTTCCTGCAGATTTGGGGAATCTCACTGTGTCAGTGTGGTTACTGGACACTCTCCTGCAGTATTAACACTGAGTATTAACCTGTAGCATTAGAGAATCTCTCACTGTTTCATTGTGGATACTGAACCCACTCCTGCAGTATTAAAACTGTGCCTGATCCTGCAGCATTGGGGAATGCCTCACTTTGTCAGTGGGGGTACTTCACCCACTCTTGCAGTATTAACACTGAGCCTTATCCTGCAGCATTGGGGAATCCCTCACTGTGTCAGTGTGGGTAATGGACATATTCCTGCAGTATTAACACTGAGCCTTATCCTGCAGCATTGTGGAATCCGTCACTGTATCAGTGCGGTTACTGGACCCACTCCTGCAGTATTAACACTGAGCCTTATCCTGCAGCATTGGGGAATCCTCACTGTGTCCGTGTGAGTGCAGGACCCACTCCTGCAGTATTAACACTGAGTCTTATCCTGCAGCATGAGGGAATCCTCACTGTGTCCGTGTGAGTACAGTATCCACTCCAGCAGTATTAACACTGAGACTTATCCTGCAGCATTGGGGAATTCCTCACTGTGTCAGTGTGGGTACTGTAGCCACTGCTTCAGTTTAACACTGAGACTGATCCTGCAGCATTGGGGAATCTCTCGCTGTGTCTGTGTGGTTACTGGCTCCACTCCTGCAGTATTAACACTGAGCCTTATCCTGCAGCATTGGGGAATGCCTCAATGTGTCAGTGTGGGTACCTCAGTGACTCCTGCAGTATTAACACAGAAACTTATTCTGCAGCATTGGGGAATCGCTCACTTTGTCAGTGTGGTTACTGGACCACTCCTACAGTATTATCACTGAGCATTACCCTGCAGCATTGGTGAATCTCTCACTGTTTCAGTGTGAGTACTGGACCCACTCCTGCAGTACTAACAATGAGTCTTATCCTGCAGCATTGGGGAATCCCTCACTGTGTCAGTGTGGGTACTGGACCCACTCCTGCAATATTAACACTGAGCCTTATCCTGCAGCATTGGGGAATCCCTCACTATGTCAGTGTGGATACTACACCGACTCCTGCAGTATTAACACTGAACCTTTTCCTGCAGATTTGGGGAATCTCACTGTGTCAGTGTGGTTACTGGACCCTTTCCTGCAGTATTAACGCGGAGCCTTATCCTGCAGCATTAGCGTATCCTCACTGTGTCAGTGTGGGTACAGGTCCCACTCCTGCAGTATTAACACAGAGTCTAATCCTGAAGCATTGGGGAATCCGTCACTGTGTCAGTGTGTGTACTGGACCCACTCGTGCAGTATTAACACTGAGCCTTTTCCTGCAGATTTGGGGAATCTCACTGTACCAGTGTGGTTATTGGACCCTACCCTGCAGTATTAACACTGAGCCTTAACCTGTAGCATTGGAGAATCTCTCACTGTTTCAGTGTGGATACTGAACCCACTCCTGCAGTATTAAAACTGAGCCTTCTCCTGCAGCATTGGGGGATCCCTCACTTTGTCAGTGTGGGTACTTCACCCACTCATGCTGTATTAACACTGTGCCTTATCCTGCAGCATTGGGGAATCCCTCACTTTTTCAGTGTGGGTACAGGTCCCACTCCTGCAGTATTAACACTGAGCCTTTACCTGCAGCATTGCGGTATCCGTCACTGTGTCAGTGTGTGTACTGGACCCACTCCTGCAGTATTAACACTGGCCTTATCCTGCAGTATTGAGGAATCCTCACTGTGTCAGTGTAGGTACTAGACCCACTCCTGCAGTATTAACGCTGAGCCTTAACCTGCAGCATTGGGGAATGCCTCACTGTTTCAGTGTAGGTACTAGACCCACTCCTACAGTATTAACACTGAGCCTTACCAGCAGCATTGGGGAATCTGTCACTGTTTCAATGTTGGTACTGGACCCACCCCTGCAGTATTAACGCTGAATCTTATCCTGCAGCATTGGGGATTTCCTCACGGTGTCAGTGTGGGAACTGGGCTCACTCCTGCAATATTAACACTGAACCTTATCCTGCAGCATTGGAGAATGCCTCACTGTGTCAGTCTGGGTACTGGACCCTCTCCTGCAATATTAACACTGAGCCTTATCCTGCAGCATTGTGGAATCCCTCACTGTGTCAGTGCGTTTACTGGACCCACTCCTGCAGTATTAACACTGAGCATTATCCTGCAGCATTGGAGAATCCTCACTGTGTCAGTGTGGATACTACACCGACACCTGCAGTATTAACACTGAGCCTTTTCCTGCAGATTTGGGGAATCTCACTGTGTCAGTGTGGTTACTGGACCCTTTCCTGCAGTATTAACGCTGAGCCTTATCCTGCAGCATTGGCGAATCCTCACTGTGTCAGTGTGGGTACAGGTCCCACTCCAGCAGTATTAACACAGAGTTTAATCCTGCAGCATTGGGGAATCCGTCACTGTGTCAGTGTGTGTACTGGACCCACTCCTGCAGTATTAACACTGAGCCTTTTCCTGCAGATTTGGGGAATCTCACTGTGTCAGTGTGGTTATTGGACCCTACCCTGCAGTATTAACACTGAGCCTTAACCTGTAGCATTGGAGAATCTCTCACTGTTTCAGTGTGGATACTGAAACCACTCCTGCAGTATTAAAACTGAGCCTTCTCCTGCAGCATTGGGGGATCCCTCACTTTGTCAGTGTGGGTACTTCACCAATCATGCAGTATTAACACTGAGCCTTATCCTGCAGCATTGAGTAATCCTCACTGTGTCCGTGTGAGTATAGGACCCACTCCTACAGTATTAACACTGAGCCTTATCCTGCAGCATTGGCGAATCATCACAGTGTCAGTATGGGTACTGGACCCACTCCTGCAGTATTAACGCTGATGCTAATCCTGCAGCATTGGGGAATCCCTCACTGTGTCAGTGTGGGTAATGGACCCACTTCTGCAGTATTAACACTGGCCTTATCCTGCAGCATTGGGGAACCCTCACTTTTTCAGTGTGGGTACAGGTCCCACTCCTGCAGTATTAACACTGAGCCTTTAACTGCAGCATTGCGGTATCCGTCACTGTGTCAGTGTGTGTACTGGACCCACTCCTGCAGTATTAACACTGGCCTTATCCTGCAGTATTGAGGAATCCTCACTGTGTCAGTGTGGGTACTTCACCGAATCCTGCAGTATTAACACTAAGTCTTATCCTGCAGCATTGTGGAATCTCTCACTGTGTCAGTGTAGGTACTAGACCCACTCCTGCAGTATTAACGCTGAGCCTTAACCTGCAGCATTGGGGAATGCCTCACTGTTTCAGTGTAGATACGAGACCCACTCCTGCAGTATTAACACTGAGCCTTACCAGCAGCATTGGGGAAGCTCTCACTGTTTCAGTGTTGGTACTGGACCCACCCCTGCAGTATTAACGCTGAATCTTATCCTGCAGCATTGGGGATTTCCTCACGGTGTCAGTGTGGGAACTGGGCTCACTCCTGCAATGTTAACACTGAACCTTATCCTGCAGCATTGGGGAATGCCTCACTGTGTCAGTCTGGGTACTGGACCCTCTCCTGCAATATTAACACTGAGCCTTATCCTGCAGCATTGTGGAATCCCTCACTGTGTCAGTGCGGTTATTGGACCCACTCCTGCAGTATTAACACTGAGCATTATCCTGCAGCATTGGAGAATCCTCACTGTGTCAGTGTGGATACTACACCGACTCCTGCAGTATTAACACTGAGCCTTTTCCTGCAGATTTGGGGAATCTCACTGTGTCAGTGTGTTTACTGGACCATTTCCTGCAGTATTAACACTGAGCCTTATCCTGCAGCATTGTGGAATCCCTCACTGTGTCAGTGCGGTTACTGGACCCACTCCTGCAGTATTAACACTGAGCATTATCCTGCAGTATTGAGGAATCCTCACTGTGTCAGTGTGGGTACTTCACCGAATCCTGCAGTATAAACGCTGAGCCTTATCCTGCAGCATTGGCGAATCCTCACTGTGTCAGTGTGGGTACAGGTCCCACTCCAGCAGTATTAACACAGAGTTTAATCCTGCAGCATTGGGGAATCCGTCACTGTGTCAGTGTGTGTACTGGACCCACTCCTGCAGTATTAACACTGAGCCTTTTCCTGCAGATTTGGGGAATCTCACTGTGTCAGTGTGGTTATTGGACCCTACCCTGCAGTATTAACACTGAGCCTTAACCTGTAGCATTGGAGAATCTCTCACTGTTTCAGTGTGGATACTGAACCCACTCCTGCAGTATTAAAACTGAGCCTTCTCCTGCAGCATTGGGGGATCCCTCACTTTGTCAGTGTGGGTACTTCACCAATCATGCAGTATTAACACTGAGCCTTATCCTGCAGCATTGAGTAATCCTCACTGTGTCCGTGTGAGTACAGGACCCACTCCTACAGTATTAACACTGAGCCTTATCCTGCAGCATTGGCGAATCATCACAGTGTCAGTATGGGTACTGGACCCACTCCTGCAGTATTAACGCTGATGCTAATCCTGCAGCATTGGGGAATCCCTCACTGTGTCAGTGTGGGTAATGGACCCACTTCTGCAGTATTAACACTGGCCTTATCCTGCAGCATTGGGGAACCCTCACTTTTTCAGTGTGGGTACAGGTCCCACTCCTGCAGTATTAACACTGAGCCTTTAACTGCAGCATTGCGGTATCCGTCACTGTGTCAGTGTGTGTACTGGACCCACTCCTGCAGTATTAACACTGGCCTTATCCTGCAGTATTGAGGAATCCTCACTGTGTCAGTGTGGGTACTTCACCGAATCCTGCAGTATTAACACTAAGTCTTATCCTGCAGCATTGTGGAATCTCTCACTGTGTCAGTGTAGGTACTAGACCCACTCCTGCAGTATTAACGCTGAGCCTTAACCTGCAGCATTGGGGAATGCCTCACTGTTTCAGTGTAGGTACGAGACCCACTCCTGCAGTATTAACACTGAGCCTTACCAGCAGCATTGGGGAATCTCTCACTGTTTCAGTGTTGGTACTGGACCCACCCCTGCAGTATTAACGCTGAATCTTATCCTGCAGCATTGGGGATTTCCTCACGGTGTCAGTGTGGGAACTGGGCTCACTCCTGCAATGTTAACACTGAACCTTATCCTGCAGCATTGGGGAATGCCTCACTGTGTCAGTCTGGGTACTGGACCCTCTCCTGCAATATTAACACTGAGCCTTATCCTGCAGCATTGTGGAATCCCTCACTGTGTCAGTGCGGTTATTGGACCCACTCCTGCAGTATTAACACTGAGCATTATCCTGCAGCATTGGAGAATCCTCACTGTGTCAGTGTGGATACTACACCGACTCCTGCAGTATTAACACTGAGCCTTTTCCTGCAGATTTGGGGAATCTCACTGTGTCAGTGTGTTTACTGGACCATTTCCTGCAGTATTAACACTGAGCCTTATCCTGCAGCATTGTGGAATCCCTCACTGTGTCAGTGCGGTTACTGGACCCACTCCTGCAGTATTAACACTGAGCATTATCCTGCAGTATTGAGGAATCCTCACTGTGTCAGTGTGGGTACTTCACCGAATCCTGCAGTATAAACACTGAGTCTTATCCTGCAGCATTGTGGAAACTCTCACTGTGTCAGTGTAGGTACTAGACCCACTCCTGCAGTATTAAAACTGAGCCTTCTCCTGCAGCATTGGGGGTCCCTCACTTTGTCAGTGTGGGTACTTCACCCACTCATGCTGTATTAACACTAAACCTTATCCTGCAGCATTGGGGAATCCTCACTGTGTCCGTGTGAGTACAGGACGCATTCCTGCAGTATTAACACTGAGCCTTATCCTGCAGCATTGGCGAATCATCACAGTGTCAGTATGGGTACTGGACCCACTCCTGCAGTATTAACGCTGATTCTAATCCTGCAGCATTGGGGAATCCCTCACTGTGTCAGTGTGGGTACTGGACCGACTCCTGCAGTATTAACACTGAGCCTTATCCTGCAGCATTGCGGTATCCGTCACTGTGTCAGTGTGTGTACTGGACCCACTCCTGCAGTATTAACACTGAACCTTTTCCTGCAGATTTGGGGAATCTCACTGTGTCAGTGTGGTTACTGGACACTCTCCTGCAGTATTAACACTGAGTCTTAACCTGTAGCATTAGAGAATCTCTCACTGTTTCATTGTGGATACTGTACCCACTCCTGCAGTATTAAAACTGTGCCTGATCCTGCAGCATTGGGGAATCCCTCACTTTGTCAGTGTGGGTACTTCACCCACTCTTGCAGTATTAACACTGAGCCTTATCCTGCAGCATTGGGGAATCAATCACTATGTCAGTGTGGATACTACACCGACTCCTGCAGTATTAACACTGAGCCTTTTTCTGCAGATTTGGGGAATCTCACTGTGTCAGAGTGGTTACTGGACCCTTTCCTGCAGTATTAACGCTGAGCCTCATTCTGCAGCATTGGCGAATCCTCACTGTGTCAGTGTGGGTACAGGTCCCACTCCTGCAGTATTAACACTGAGCCTTTTCCTGCAGATTTGGGGAATCTCACTGTGCCAGTGTGGTTATTGGACCCTACCCTGCAGTATGAACACTGAGCCTTAACCTGTAGCATTGGAGAAACTCTCACTGTTTCAGTGTGGATACTGAACCCACTCCTGCAGTATTAAAACTGAGCCTTCTCCTGCAGCATTGGGGGATCCCTCACTTTGTCAGTGTGGGTACTTCACCCACTCATGCTGTATTAACACTGAGCCTTATCCTGCAGCATTGGGGAATCCTCACTGTGTCCGTGTGAGTACAGGACCCACTCCTGCAGTATTAACACTGAGCCTTATCCTGCAGCATTGGCGAATCATCACAGTGTCAGTATGGGTACTGGACCCACTCCTGCAGTATTAACGCTGATTCTAATCCTGCAGCATTGGGGAATCCCTCACTGTGTCAGTGTGGGTACTGGACCCACTCCTGCAGTATTAACACTGGCCTTATCCTGCAGTATTGAGGAATCCTCACTGTGTCAGTGTGGGTACTTCACCGAATCCTGCAGTATTAACACTGAGTCTTATCCTGCAGCATTGTGGAATCTCTCACTGTGTCAGTGTAGGTACTAGACCCTCTCCTGCAGTATTAACGCTGAGCCTTAACCTGCAGCATTGGGGAATGCCTCACTGTTTCAGTGTAGGTACGAGACCCACTCCTGCAGTATTAACACTGAGCCTTACCAGCAGCATTGGGGAATCACTCACTGTTTCAGTGTTGGTACTGGACCCACCCCTGCAGTATTAACGCTGAATCTTATCCTGCAGCATTGGGGATTTCCTCACGGTGTCAGTGTGGGAACTGGGCTCACTCCTGCAATGTTAACACTGAACCTTATCCTGCAGCATTGGGGAATGCCTCACTGTGTCAGTCTGGGTACTGGACCCTCTCCTGCAATATTAACACTGAGCCTTATCCTGCAGCATTGTGGAATCCCTCACTGTGTCAGTGCGCTTACTGGACCCACTCCTGCAGTATTAACACTGAGCATTATCCTGCAGCATTGGGGAATCCTCACTGTGTCCGTCTGAGTGTAGGACCCACTCCTGCAGTATTAACACTGAGCTTTATCCTGCAGCATTGGGGAATCCTCACTGTGTCCGTGTGGGTACAGGACCCACTCCTGCTGTGTTAACACTGAGCCTTATCCTGTAGCATTGGGGAATTCCTCACTGTGTCAGTGTAGTTACAGGACCCACTCCTGCAGTATTGACACTGAGTCTAATGCTGCAGCATTGGGGAATCCTCACTGTATCAGTGTGGGTACTGGACACATTCCTGCAGTGTTAACACTGAGCCTTAGCCTGCAGCATTGGGGAATCTCTTACTGTGTCCTCGTGGATACTGGACCCACTCCTGCAGTATTAACACTGAGTCTAATCCAGCACCATTGGGGAATTCTCACTGTGTCAGTGCAGGTACAGGACACTCTCATGCAGTATTAACACCGAGCCTTATCCTGCAACATTGGGGGATCCTCACTGTGTCAGTGTGGGTACAGGAACCACTCCTGCAGTATTAACACTGTGCCTTACCCTGCAGCATTGGGGAATCCCTCACTGTTTCAGTGTGGGTGCAGGACCTTCTCCTTCAGTATTAACACTGAGCCATATCCTGCAGCATTGGGGAATCCCTCACTGTGGCAGTGCGGGTACCGGAACCAATCATGCAATATAAACACTGAGACTTATCCTGCAACATTGGCGAATGCCTCACTGTGTCAGTGTGGGTACTGGACCCACTCCTGCAGAATTAACACTGAGCCTTATCCTGCAGCATTGGGGAATCCCTCACTGTGTCAATGTAGGTAATGGACCCACTCCTGCAGTATTAGCACTGAGCCTTATCCTGCAGCATTGGGGAGTCCTCCCTGTGTCATTTGTGGGTAGTGGACCCACTCCTGCAGTCACAACACTGAGCCTCATCCTGCAGCATTGGGGAATCCCTCACTGTGTCAGCGTGGGTACAGGATCCGCTCCTGCAGTATTAACACTGAATCTTATCCTGCAGAATTGGGGTATCCTCACTATGTTAATGTGGGAACTGGACCCACTCCTGCAGTGTTAACACTGAGCCTTATCTTGCAGCATTGGGGAATCTCTTTCTGTGTCCTTCTGCGTATTGGACCCACTCCTGCAGGATTAACACTGTGCCTTATCCTGCAGCATTTGGGAAAGCTCACTGTGTCAGTGTGGGTACAGGATCCGCTCCAGCAGTATTAACACTGAGTCTTATCCTGCAGTATTGGTGTATTGTTACTGTTTCAGTGCGCGTACTGGACCCACTCTTCCAGTGTTAACACTTCGCCTTATCCTGCAGCATTGGGGAATCCCTCAATGTGTCAGTGTGGGTACTGCACCCACTCCTGCCTTATTGACACTGAATCTTATATTGCACAATTTGGGAATCATCACTGTGTCAGTGTGGGTACTGGACCCACTCCTGCAGTGTTAACACTGAACCTTATCCTGCAGCATTATGGAATCTCTTACTGTGTCCTTGTGGTTACTGGACCCACTCCTGCAGTATTAACACTGTGCCTTATCCTGCAGCATTTGGGAATGCTCACTGTGTCACTGCGGGTAATGGGACCACTCCTGCAGTATTAACACTGAGCCTTATCCTGCAGCATTGGTGAATCTCTCAGTGTCAGTGCGTGTACTGGACCCAGTCCTGCAGTATTAACACTGAGCCTTATCCTGCATCATTGGGGAATCCCTCACTGTGTCAGTGTGGTCACTGGGCCCACTCCTGCATTATTGACGCTGAGCCTTATCCTGCAGCATTGGGGAATTCCTCACTGTGTCAGTTTGTGTACTGGACCCACTCCTGCAGTATTAACACTGAGCCTTATCCTGCAGCACTGTGGAATCACTCACTGTGGCAGTATGGGAACTGGACCCAATCCTGCAGTGTTAACATTGAGCCTTATCCTGCAGCATTGGGGAATCCCTCACTGTGGCAGTGTGGGTACTGCACCGACTCCTGCAATATTAACACTCAGCCTTATCCTGCAGCATTCGGGAATCCCTCTCTGTGTCAATGTGGGTAATGGACCCCCTGCTGCAGTATTACCACTGAGCCTTATCCTGCAGCGTTGGGGAATCCTCATTGTTTCATTTGTGGGTCGTGGATCCACTCCTGCAGTATTAACACTGAACCTTATCCTGCAGCATTGGGGAATACCTCACTGTGTCAGTATGGGTACAGGACCCGCTCCTGCAGTATTAACACTGAGCCTCATCCTGCAGCATTGGGGAATCCCAATTGTGGCTGTGTGGGAACTGGACGCACTCCTGCCGTATTAACACTGAGCCTTATCCTGCAGCATTGGGGAATCCTCAGTTTGTCAGTGTGGGTACTGGACCCACTCCTGCAGTATTAACACTGAGTCTAATCCAGCACCATTGGGGAATTCTCACTGTGTCAGTGCAGGTACAGGACACTCTAATGCAGTATTAACACCGAGCCTTATCCTGCAACATTGGGGGATCCTCACTGTGTCAGTGTGGGTACAGGAACCACTCCTGCAGAATTAACAATGTGCCTTACCCTGCAGCATTGGGAAACCCTCACTGTTTCAGTGTGGGTGCAGGACCCTCTCCTTCAGTATTAACACTGAGCCTTATCCTGCATCATTGGGGAATCCCTCACTGTGGCAGTGTGGGTACCGGAACCAATCATGCAATATAAACAGTGAGAATTATCCTGCAACATTGGCGAATGCCTCACTGTGTCAGTGTGGGTACTGGACCCACTCCTGCAGCATTAACACTGAGCCTTATCATGCAGCATTGGGGAATCCCTCACTGTGTCAATGTAGGTAATGGACCCACTCCTGCAGTATTAGCACTGAGCCTTATCCTGCAGCATTGGGGAATCCTCACTGTGTCATTTGTGGGTAGTGGACCCACTCCTGCAGTCACAACACTGAGCCTCATCCTGCAGCATTGGGGTATCCCTCACTGTGTCAGCGAGGGTACAGGATCCGCACCTACAGTATTAACACTGAGTCTTATCCTGCAGAATTGGGGAATCCTCACTGTGTCAGTGTGGGAACTGGACCCACTCCTGCAGTGTTAACACTGAGCCTTATCTTGCAGCATTGGGGAATCTCTTTCTGTGTCCTTGTGCGTACTGGACCCACTCCTGCAGTATTAACACTGTGCCTTATCCTGCAGCATTGGGGTATCCTCACTGTGTCAGTGTGGGTACTGGACCCACTCTTCCAGTGTTAACACTTCGCCTTATCCTGCAGCATTGGGGAATTCCTCAATGTGTCAATGTGGGTACTGCACCCACTCCTGCCATATTGACACTGAATCTTATATTGCACCATTTGGGAATCATCACTGTGTCAGTGTGGGTACTGGACCCACTCCTGCAGTGTTAACACTGAGCCTTATCCTGCAGCATTATGGAATCACTTACTGTGTCCTTGTGGTTACTGGACCCACTCCTGCAGTATTAACACTGTGCCTTATCCTGCAGCATTTGGGAATTCTCACTGTGTCACTACGGGTAATTGGACCACTCCTGCAGTATTAACACTGAGCCTTATCCTGCAGCATTGGTGAATCTCTCACTGTCAGTGCGTGTACTGGACCCAGTCCTGCAGTATTAACACTGAGCCTTATCCTGCATCATTGGGGAATGCCTCACTGTGTCAGTGTGGTTACTGGCCCCACTCCTGCATTATTAACGCTGAGCCTTATCCTGCAGCATTGGGGAATTCCTCACTGTGTCAGTTTGTGTACTGGACCCACTCCTACAGTATTAACACTGAGCCTTATCCTGCAGCATTGGCGAATCCCTCACTTTGTCTGTGTATGTACTGCAACTACTCCTGCAGTATTAACACTGAGCCTTATCCTGCAGCACTGTGGAATCACTCACTGTGCCAGCGTGGCTACTGGACCCACTCCTGCCGGATTAACACTGAGCCTTATCCTGCAGCATTGGGTAATCTCTCACTGTGGCAGTATGGGAACTGGACCCAATCCTGCAGTGTTAACATTGAGCCTTATCCTGCAGCATTGGGGAATCCCTCACTGTGGCAGTGTGGCTACTGGACCCATTCCTGCAGTATTAACACTGAGCCTTATCCTGCAGCATTGGGGAATCACTCACTGTGTCAGTGTAGGTACTGCACCCACTCGTGCAATATTAACACTGAGCCTTATCCTGCAGCATTGGGGAATCCCTTTCTGTGTCAACGTGGGTAATGGAACCACTGCTGCAGTATTACCACTGAGCCTTATCCTGCAGCGTTGGTGAATCCTCACTGTTTCATTTGTGGGTCGTGGATCCACTCCTGCAGTATTAACACTGAACCTTATCCTGCAGCATTGGGGAATACCTCACTGTGTCAGCGTGGGTACAAGAGCCGCTACTGCAGTATTAACACTGAGCCTTATCCTGCAGCATTGGCGAATACCTCACTGTGTCAGCGTGGGTACAGGAGCCGCTCCTGCTGTATTAACACTGAGCCTTATCCTGCAGCATTGGGGAATCCTCAGTTTGTCAGTGTGGGTACTGGACCCACTCCTGCAGTATTAACACTGAGTCTTATCCTGCAGCATTGGAGAATCCTCACTGTGTCCGTGTGGGTACTGGACCCACTCCTACAGTGTTAACACTGAGCCTTATCCTGCATCATTGGGGAATGTCTTCCTGTATCCTTGTGGTTACTGGAACCACTCCTGCAGTATTAACACTGTGCCTTATCCTGCAGCATTTGGGAATGCTCACTGTGTCAGTGTGGGTACAGGACCCACTCGTGCAGTATTAACACTGACCCTTATCCTGCAGCATTGGGGAATCCCTCAATCTGTCAATGTCGTACTGGACCCACTCCTGCAGTATTAACACTGAGTCTAATCCTGCAGCATTGGGGAATCCCTCACTGTTTCAGTGTGGGTACAGGACCCACTCCTGCAGCATTAATACTGAGCCTTATCCTGCAGCATTCGGGAATCCCTCAATGTGTCAGTGTGGGTACAGGACCCACTCCTGCCGTATTAACACTGAAAATTATCTTGCAGAATTTGGGAATCATCACTGTGTCAGTGTGGGTAATGGACCCACTCCTGCAGTGTTAACACTGAGCCTTATCCTGCAGCATTATGGAATCTCTTACTGTGTCCTTGTGGGTATTGGACCCACTCCTGCAATATTAACACTGTGCCTTATCCTGCAGCATTTGGGAATGCTCAATGTGTCACTGCGGGTAATGGGACCACTTCTGCAGTATTAACACTGAGCCTTATCCTGCAGCATTGGGGAATCTCTCACTGTGTCAGTGTGTGAACTGGAACCACTCCTGCAGTCTTAACACTGAGCCTTATCCTGCAGCATTGGGGAATCTCTCACTGTGTCAGTGTGTGTACTGGAACCACTCCTGCAGTATTAACACTGAGCCTTATCCTTCATCATTGGGGAATCCCTCACTGTGTCAGTGTGGGTACATGACCAACTCTGCAGTTTTAACATTGAGTGTGGAAGAAAATGATCTTAGCCCTTTTTTTAAGGAACGGGTTAAGTTCACTTCTTGCTGAGTTAATTAAATTCGTGGAGCTAGAAATGAAAACACCCAAACCTCTCAGATCTTGGAACAAAGAATGTTGTAAATACATGACTGTCTCGTGTTTACATGAGTTTCCAGATACCCTGCTTATGAGAAAACGTACAGGGAGAAACTATGGAAGGACAAGATAAAAGTCTGCCTCCTGAAATGACCTTTGTATTTACAGGATGTATGATTAATGCTAATATGAGGTGTTTTAGTTAAAGTTCTTGCTTTGATTGCATTTACAAGAATGTATGATTTATGTACTTGTGTGGTGTGTTTTAGATTCCTGTTTCAGCTGTATAAAGATAGAGCGAGTTCTCCTGTAAAAGTCAGAGTTTTGCCTCAGTGAGGGCTGAGCGGACTCTACAAGATATCTTGTTAGGAAATAAAATTCTCTCGAAGCACGGCTCTGAACGCCTCCGCCTGAGTTAATATAAGCTAAAATTTCCTCGACAGATTCTGGCGTAGTCAGGCAGGATCTCTAAAAAAAAAGGAGATCCAAAAGAACTAAATTTAACTTTTAACGAGAAAAGAGGAATTTTTAGGACCTTCCTAGCTGAAAGGAGGAAGGTGCCTAGCCCATCCTAGCTGAAAGGGGGACGAGCTGCCGAGATCCCCTGGAGGGTGAGGCATTTAAGGTAGCTACCGCAAAGAAACTAAAATAACAAAAAGGCAAAAGGAGAGCCCGAGCTGAGCAGAAAAGAGAACACCGGTGAGCGATTTGTAAATTTTTGTATATTTTGTCGGATTGTCCTAAATCTCATTTCAGAAAAGATCGCGAGACGTTGCACCCGGAAGAATGGGAAACAGCTCTAGTCGAGCCGGGCGCTCGCGCCCAGCTCCGAGAAAAGGAAAGAACGACGACCTCTCAACTGAAAGAATGAAAGTACATCCTAAGTCCGAGAAAAGAATCCGTAAGGTAGTAAAGCAACGAGAGAAGGTAGGAGATCCCATTGTGCCGCCCGGCTCGCCGGCGGACACTGTAATTAAGGAAACAGGAGATGACAGATACGCGGTAAAGTTTAGCAGCGATTTGTACGGTTGGTCTGATGGCGATTGGCCATATGGAGGAAGTTTTAAGTTGTCTTTGATTGAAGAATGGAGAAAAACAACCAAGGAAGGAGGGGGAGACCCTACTTGGAATAGGGACTATATGAAAACTGTTTTAAAAAATGGACAGAGGTTGCTAAAAGGCATCAACCCCCTAAAAATAAATCAGAAGAAAAAGAAAGAGGGGAGAGTGAAAAACCTCCCTCTTATAGTCCTTCGGGTTTTCCTATCCCCTCAGCACCAGCAGTAGGACTCTACCCCGTAAAGAACCCCCAAAACAAGATAGCTGGCAGGAACTTATAGAAATAATCTCTGCCCATATAAATCAAGCTCCGAGGGAACTAGCAGCCCCTCCGGATCAGCCACCTAGTGGAGAAGTCGATGGAGGAGACCCGGGAGCATCTGGGTCAGGGGAAGCCAGAGCCTGCGGAGAAGGGGGCATAGACCACAGATCTGGGGTAACAACAAGAGGGCAAGTGGCTAAAAGAAAAGCCGCCGACTCTACTTCTCAAACCCCCGTCGGCCAAAATCCTAGAGTAATGATAGGAACT
Organism: Pristiophorus japonicus; assembly: GCF_044704955.1. Classification (NCBI taxonomy): domain Eukaryota; kingdom Metazoa; phylum Chordata; class Chondrichthyes; family Pristiophoridae; genus Pristiophorus; species Pristiophorus japonicus. Next base: position 6,247,317 of record NC_092004.1, on the reverse strand, counting down.
ACGGCAGTCTTAAAACCATGGTCCCCTGGAGAAGCCAGAGATATGATCTCGGCCGCCCCAAATCCGGTAAGGAAACCGGTAGCATTTCACAACTGGCTTGAGCAAACATGTACAATTTACAATCCACTCCCAGGAGATGTTAAATTATTATTTGCAAGCGGCCTATGGATCTTCCTGGCAGGGGGTAAAAGATATGTTCCCCATCCCAACAGGGGAAAATGGAGACTGGAGAGTTAATGATGACTTGCTGGATGCCGGCAACGAGTCATTAACCCATTGGCTGAAACACCGAGGAAAGAACGCAATTCTGCAAGGGGCTAAAAAGCATGGGGATATAGGGGAAGTCACCCGCTGCATGCAGAAAGCAGAAGAATCAATAATAGATTTTGCAGGCAGATGGAAAAATAGTTGGGACGAACATGCAGGAATACCGATGGATCGAACATAACCTTTGGCAGTGCAAACCTTGTTACATTGTATGTTGCAGCAACACGCAAGAACATACAAAATAAAGGTTTTGGACTGGCAAGGAAAAAATTGGAAGGAGACAATTACAGTACTGGGGAGGTACTATTCACCTATAAAGACAACAAGGCTAAAATAACAGGTCAATACTATCAACAAAAGGGAAGGGGACAAGCACATAATAATAGAGGAGGGTTTGGGGGACGAGAACGGGGAAGAGGAAGAGGACAGTGGCCCCAACGCGATCGCTCCCAAGATGAGTGTAGAAATTGTGGAAGGAAAGAGCATTGGGCTCGCGATTGCAGATGCCCACCGAAACAGCTTGGAGGGCTAACCCTAACCCTAACCCTAACCCCGAACCATCCCCTTCATTGGCCCCTCAGTTTTCATTCTCTAACCCCAACCCGCACCAATCAGCATAGGGATGCCCCGGAGGCTTAGTGGTACAAGCGCCAGCCCTCCGCTTATCAGCAGACATAGAAGAAAACGCTTTCGCAGTAGTAAAAGTGGGAAACACTTATGTGAAGTTCCTGGTGGATACCGATGCTACTATGTCTTCTGTACCATCCTCTGTGGGACTACCTGTAAGCAACACCACCGTCTTAAGTTTGAGCGTGGCCGGTATCCCCATGAAATAATTTTTATCTGAACCTACCAAATTGATAGTTGAAGGACAACAAGTTAATAATGAGACTTTGATAGTCTCTAAAACAACACCTCTCCCTTTATTGGGAAGACAGACTTTGTGCAAACTAGGACCCACAATTTATTGCACAAAGGAAGGGATGTTCATGGAGCTCCCTCCAAATAAAATTCATCAGTTCTTTAAGGGGATTGAAGAAGAGAAAAGGGAGGATAACAAAGCAAAGGCTGCCCTCTATTGTTGGCAATTGAATGGCAACTTCTATTCCCCCTTGATACATGAAGTTATACAAAACTTAAAAGCTAAAATTGACTCTAACACTGAAGAATTGATGTATATAATTTTGACAAGCTTTGAGGCAGTTCAGCTTCACTGTACAGCCTGGTACACTCGACAAAAAGCTGAAACTTACCAGTGTCTGGTACAATCCTTTTTAAATAAAGAAGAAATAGTAGAAGCTACGCCCCGCATTTATTTTGGACCAGAAGGATTGGGGGTAGCCTTTGATTTCACACCCTTACAGCAGCAGCGGTTTAGAGAAGCGAACTCGACACCCCATCTGACATTGGCTGTAAAACCGCCAGTGAACCCTAAAGATATGGATCCGATGATTGTAGAAATAGAAAAGTAAAAACAGCAACAAGGCTATCAACCTTGGCCAGTAATAAAATTGCAAAATGTTCAGATAGACTTCATCACCCACAACAGGGGATTCTCCAGTGGAAAGGAAAAAGTCATGCCTCCACTTTTGAAAAACAGCAACCCCCGGAACAACCAAGCCCTAAGCTACCAATGGCACTGAATCAAGTATCCTCTGAACTTTGGGCAAAGCATAAGAATCATGTTGGGCAAGTACATTCTGCAGTACCCCATCGGGTACAATTGATAAAGAACGCCGTGTTACCAAGCATTTGGCAGTACAGATTGCCTCCAGAGGCAGAAAATGGGATAGAACCAGTCATTTCTGCATTATTGGAACAAGCAGTTCTAGAAAAGACACAGAGCGCGTGTAACACTCCGATACTGCCCATACCAAAGGTTAACAGGCCGAATGAGTGGAGATTTGTGCAAGATCTGATAGCTATTAATAAGAGATTAGTCCCTATCACCCCTGTGGTATCGGACACCAACATTATACTATCTGCTATACCACCAACAGCAACTGTCTTTACTGTGATAGACCTGTGTTCAGCCTTTTTCTCCATCCCGTTAAATCAAGAAAGTCAGTATCTGTTTGCTTTCACCTACAAGAAACAGCAGTCCACATGGACCAGGTTGCCCCAAGGATACACCGAAAACCCCGCAGTATATGCAGCAGCAGTAAAAAGAGACCTCGAAGACTGTTCATTATCAGACCAGTCTGTACTGCTGCAGTATGCGGACGATTTGCTTGTGGCTTCCAGCCACGGATACAGGTGCATGCAAGATTCCCTGAAACTGTTACAGCACCTATGTGAAAGAGGGCACCGAGTGTCGTTACAAAAGTTACAATTTTGTCAGACTCAAGTCCAGTACCTGGGTTTTCACATATCTCAAAGGCAGAGTCAGCTAGGACCAGAAAGAATTCTGACAATTTAAAGTGCCACCATACCGAAGACAAAGAAGGATATCTTGTTATTTTTGGGGATGGTTGGGTACTGTAGACAATGGATCCCCGATTATCGAGAATGGGATGCGGTCATAAGATCAGCTGCCCTAAATGATGCCCCACCCAAGGTGGAGTGGACCCCAGAGAGAGGGGAGGCATTTAAACAGTTAAAGAAAGCCATTACTAATGCTCCGGCGTTGGGACTTCCGAATTATGGAAAACCTATTCAGATGTATGTGAATGAGAAAGAAGGATTTGCAACAGCAGTACTAACCCAAGAACATGGTGGGGGAAATAGACCAGTTGCTTATAATTCAGTTTTGCTGCATCCAGTAGTAAGGGGAATGCCAGCGTGTCTACGTGCTGTAGCTGCTACTGCGGTCATGGTGGAAAAGTCGGTACCTATTGTTTTGGATCATCCATGTACTGTTATTACAGCCCATGCTGTGTTATTACTTTTGAATTCAGCCGCCACACAACACTTTACAGCGTCTAGAAGAACAGGTTATGAAGTATTACTGCTGTCAAACCCTAACTATACCTTTCGACGCGCACCGGTAGTGAACCCAGCCACCTTTCTCCCTACTAGAGAAGTGGAGGATCCAGACCAGCATGATTGTCTGTTAACAGTGGAAATAGCCACCTGACCAAGACCAGATTTGCTCACAGAGCCCATGGACAATCCTGATCTTATTCTCTGAACGGATGGATCATCGTACAGGCCGTCGGATGATTTGCTTTTGGGAGGCTATGCTATTGTAAACCCCCACGAAACTGTTGAAGCATTTGCCCTGCCTCCCGGAACCTCGGCTCAGGCTGCTGAATTGTTTGCCCTCACTAGAGCTTGTATAATAGCTAAAGATCAAACTGCTAATATCTATACTGATTCTAGATATGCATTCGGAGTGGTCCATGATTTTGGACAACTGTGGCAAAACAGAGGCTTTATCACCTCTGGTGGAAAGCATATTAAGCACTCTCAACTGGTGCTTAATCTATTAGACGCCATTCAGTTGCCAAGTAAGGTAGCCGTTATCAAATGTGCAGCTCACACAACCGGTGAGGATGAAGTATCAGTAGGAAATAGGAGGGATGACGCAGCAGCCAAACAGGCCGCTTCGGCACAGGCAGACTGCCTCCAAGCAGTCTCAGTCTCCCCTCCACAGATGGTTGACATCCAACAACTTAAAACAGCCCAACAACAAGTTACTATACAAGAAAGAAGGACTTGGGAACACCAAGGTTGTTTTCTCAAAAACAACATTTGGTGTCACCCTGATGGGCGAACTGTTTGCCCTAGGTCTCTATTTCTGCCCCTGTCTCGCCTAGCACAAGGTCGGGCTCACATGGGCAATGGAGGGATGATACATGTTATTAATGCACAGTGGTATGCACCAGGAATAACAGTAGTAACTGAAAATATTGCTAGAACATGCCAAATTTGTCAACAAAATAACAGAGGTAAAACACCTGCTGAATATGATCATCTACCCCAGCCAAGTATGCCCTTTGAAAATTTGCAAATTGATTTTGTCCACATGCCTCCAGTATCAGGTCTCAAGTATCTATTAGTTATAGTACATATGTTCACAAGATGGGTAGAAGCGTACGCCACTCGGAGAGACGATGCCCAAACAGTAGTAAAAATTCTATTCAAAGAAATAGTACCAAGATATGGGATACCTATGGGAATCAACAGTGACAGGGGAACACACTTCACAGGAAAAATAGTGCAAAATGTTGCAGGAGCATTTGGATTCCAGTGGAAGTTACATATACCATATCAACCACAGTCCTCGGAAATTGTAGAGAGAGTAAATGGGATAATAAAATCTACCCTCACCAACGTATGTCAGGAGACAGGACTAAAGTGGCCAGATGCCTTACCATTGGTACTGTATACAATTAGAAACCAAAAAAAACGAAACACTGGTTTGACACCACATGAAGCCTTGTTGGGAAGACCAATGCCTACTGGCGTAAAACCACCACTGGTGGCTAAAAAGATAGCATTAATTTGGAATGATGAAAAATCACTAAAGTATGCTCAAGCCATGTGTGAAATAGCGAGGAGTCTGCACGATCAAATAAAGCAGACACAGGTGCCCCCGCCGGAAGGAAATATGTACCCTTTCAGGCCTGGAGATCAAGTGTTAGTAAAAACATTAAACAAAACATATTTTCTCCTAGGTGGAAGGGACCATATCAGATAATCCTCACAACACGGACCGCTTTGAAGTTGGAAAAGCACACGAACTGGGTGCATGCAACCTGCTGTAAATATTATTTCCCCGACGAATCACAGCCGAAAGAAAAGGCATTGAACCAGGACGAGCTACGGTCGCCCGACTAAGAAAACAGCCATCTTCTCGCTAAAGAACTGTACCTGCCCTTATTATGTGATCACTTATTTTGGGTATTTTGGACTTACAAGTATCTATAGTTACTAAAAAAATCCAGGGACGAATGTCAGAACTCATTTGTGCGCCAGCCTGGGCATTTATTATTTTGGTTACGGTTACCATCGTGCTTGCGTGTTGTTATTGTAACGAATTAGTTCAAGAGTGTTATAGAAGAAAACAGAAAAGAGAAGATGAGGTGGGACTTTTGGAAAAACTATAAATGGACATTGGGCGTTCTGATAATTTTAGCAGTAAGGAGAGTCAGACAGGAGGAAGAATTACTTGAAGAAGGAAAAGTATGGAAGGGAGATGTAAAGTGGGAGAAAACTGATAAGGCAACGCAGCAAGATAACTTTACATGCCCAGAGGGAAAAACTTGTAAGATAGGGAATTTCACAGTGATGTGTAAAGTTTGCGGAGTAGGAATAGATCAGCGATCAGGAGAAGTGAAAGTGACCAGTGAGGAAGGATTTAATATATCCCTGAACTGGAAGGTGGATAAGACTTGCCTGGCCAGCACGGACCAGGGTGGGAGTCGGGAGACCAATGGAACATTGTGTGGACCGGAAGAGAATTGCTACTTTGAATTAGGAAACAGAGAATGGGTAAAGTGTATGAACCTCACAAAAATAATAAATGGAATAACCTATACTAAACAATGGATCCATAATAAAAATAAGCATTTCCCGCGAGATCCGGGACACCTGAAACGGATATTGACCACCTGCATCCCAGTGGTAAAGTCCCCAGGCGTATTAAATTTAACAATACAAATTAAATATCCCCCGAAGGAGAAAGGCGGCTACAACACAACCAGTGTTGAGCTATCTTTTAGAAAAGAAAGGCCCCCGAAAAAGAAACGGGATGTGCTAGGGACTGTGTTGGGTGGAGTGGGAGCAGGAATAGGAGCATTGAACTCCATGGATATCGAAACCCTACAAAATAAAATCCAGGTCGTCGGAGGACTGGTAGGGAAAGACATAAAAATAAGAAATGCCTGGGATGAAGGATTACAGCAATTGCAGGTATCAGGTTACGTCACGGACGTAATGACCTGAAAGCAGAACGAAAGGATAGAAAAGGAAATAGAGAACCTGATGAAGGAACAACAGGGAGTAAACAGGTACACCCATTGCATGTTTAAAGAAATGATCAGACAGTTATTGAGAGCCGAGCTAGAAAGGAAGATATTATCCTTCCATGCTGACACGTGGGAAGGGTTGCTGAAAATCAATCAGAAGGATAGGCTTCTTAATCTGACCATTAAACCCCAAGAAAGATATACCAGTTGTGATTCAAAGGGATGTAACAGAACTATGGAAATAGTGAATAAGACGAGACAAGAAATTTGGTGTCAGTTCCAAGTAATGCCCCAGTTATTTGGACAGAACTTTTGGTACCCAGAGTTTAAAGGAGATTGGGTTGATGAAAATAATTTGACACATCCCATTGGGGATGTGCTAGGTGGCCATTCGGAATGGTATGTCCTTATCAAACTGCCATGCACGAACCATGCTCACTACAGCACTCCATTGGAGTATGTAAGTGGGAAATGAAGCCAACAAATTACACTGATATTACGGAAATTGGACAGAATGAGTTCTGTATGACAGGGAATAAACCTGTCTATCTGGATGGAATTTTGTATAGGCCCCCCATTAATAAATGCGTGAGAGGAGTCTACACCCTGTATGACCCTGAAGTAAAAAGTACTTATACCTTTGGGCAATGGCAAAATGTAGAAAAATATCTGTCTGCGCACAAGATTGAACCCTTACCCCCTGTAATTAATTTGACCAGACTGCACAATTTGGTACGTAATGACAAGCAAATTGAGGAAGCTCTGTCAAAAAGAGGCAGAGACATCCACCAATTTAGAGTCGAAATGAGTTACAAGAAGGGGCAGCTAGTAAGAATCGCAGATGAAGTTACGTTTGTGACGGTACACCACTGGTGGGATGTGTTTTTCGGATGGTCCCTAAAAGCTTCCTCAGTACTGAAGCTAGCTGTACACCCCATATGTGTAGTGATGCTTACATTATTAATAATCATTTGTGGAATATGGATAAAGTTGAAAAAATTAATTAGTCAAGTAATGAGCCTGGTATCCCAAGTAGAAAGGAAAAGTGTCTCCATAAAAGGAAGGTTAAATCGCATAGAGGGAAAAGTAGATGATTACAATGAAGAGGAATGTCTTAAAATGCGACCCTACCCTGAGGGGTATGAACCCCCTTTTGAACAAAAAAATAATATATAAGAAACTGTGTTGATCTAGTAAAAGATCAACAAGGAGGGAATTGTGGAAGAAAATGATCTAAGCCCTATTTTTAAGGAAAGGGTTAAATTCACTTCTTGCTGAGTTAATTAAATTAGTGGAGCTAGAAAAGAAAACACCCAAACCTCTCAGATCTTGGAACAAAGAATGTTGTAAATACATGACTGTCTAGTGTTTACATGAGTTTCCAGACACCCTGCTTATCAGAAAACGGACAGGGAGAAACTATTGGAAGGACAAGATAAAAGTCTGCCTCCTGAAATGATCTTTGTATTTACAGGATGTATGATTAATGCTCATATGAGGTGTTTTAGATAAAGTTCTTGCTTTGATTGCATTTACAAGAATGTATGATTAATGTACTTGTGTGGTGTGTTTTAGATTCCTGTTTCAACAGTATAAAGATAGAGCGAGTTCTCCTGTAAAAGTCAGAGTTTTGCCTCAGTGAAGGCTGAGCGGACTCTCCAAGATATCTTGTTAGTAAATAAAATTCTCTCGAAGCACGGCTCTGAAAGCCTCCGCCTTAGTTAATTTAAGCTAAAATTTCCTCGACACTGAGCCTTATCCTGCAGCATTGGGCAATCCCTTATTGTGTCAGTGTGGGTACTGGAAACACTCCTGCAGCATTACCACTTAGTCTTATCCTGCATCACTGTGGAATTCCTCACTGTACCAGTGTGGGTACTGGACCCACTCCTGCAGGATTAACACTGAGCCTTATCCTGCAGCATTGGGGAATCTCTCACTGTGTCAGTGTGGGAACTGGACCCAATCCTGCAGTGTTAACACTGAGCATTATCCTGCAGCATTGCGGAATCTCTCACTGTGTGAGTGTGGGTACTGGACCCACTCCTGTCGTATTAACACTGAGCCTTTTCCTGCAGCATTGGGGAATCCCTCACTGTGTCAGTGTGGGTACTGGACCCACTCCTGCAATTTTAGCACTGAGCCTTATCCTGCAGCATTGGGGACTCCTCACTGTGTCATTTGTGGGTAGTGGACCCACTCCTGCAGGATTACCACTGAGCCTTATCCTGCAGCATTGGGGAATCCCTCACAGTGTCAGCGTGGGTACAGGACCCGCTCCTGCAGTATTAACACTGAGCCTTATCCTGCAGCATTGGGGAATCCCTCAATGTGTCAGTGTGGGTACTGGACCCACTCCTGCAATATTAACACGAAGTCTAATCCTGCACCATTGGGGTAACCTCACTTGTCAGTGTGGGTACAGGACACACTCATGCATTATTAACACTGAGCCTTATCCTGCAGCATTGGGGGATCCTCACTGTGTCAGTGTGGTTACAGGTCCCTATCCTGCAGTATTAACACTGAACCTTATCCAGCAGCATTGGGGAATCCCTCACTGTGTCAGTGTGGTTACTGGACCCACTCCTGCAGTGTTAACACTGAGCCTTATCCTGCAGCATTGGGGAATTTCTCAATGTGTCAGTGTGGGTACTGGACCCACTCCTGCCGTGTTAACATTGAGTCTTATCCTGCAGCATTGAGGAATCCCTCACTGTGGCAGTGTGGGTACAGGACCCGCTACTGCAGTATTAACACTGAGCCTTATCCTGCAGCATTGGGGAATCCCAATTGTGGCAGTGTGGGTACTGGACCCACTCCTGCCGTATTAACACTGAGCCTTATCTTGCAGCATTGGGGAATCCTTACTTTGTCAGTGTGGGTACTGGACCCACTCCTGCCGTGTTAACGCTGAACCTTATCCTGCAGCACTGTGGAATCCCTAAATGTGTCAGTGTGGGTGCTGGACCCACTCCTGCAATATTAACACTAAGTCTAATCCTGCACCATTGGGGAAACCTCACTGTGTCAGTTTGGGGACAGGACACACTTATTCCTTATTAACACTGAGCCTTATCCTGCAGCATTCGGGGATCCTCACTGTGTCAGTGTGGGTACAGGACCCACTCCTGCAGTATTAACACTGAACCTTATCCTGCAGCATTAGGGAATCCCTCACTGTGTCAGTGTGGTTATTGGACCCACTCCTGCAGTGTTAACACTGAGCCTTATCCTGCTGCATTGGGGAATCCCTCTCTGTGCCAATGTGGGTAATGGACCCACTGCTGCAGTATTAGCACTGAGCCTTATCCTGCAGCGTGGGTGAATATTCACTGTTTCATTTGTGGGACGTGGATCCACTCCTGCAGTATTAACACTGAGACTATTCCTGCATCATTGGGGAATACCTCACTGTGTCAGCGTGGGTACAGGACCCGCTCCTGCAGTATTAACACTGAGCCTTATCTTGCAGCATTGGGGAATCCTTACATTGTCAGTGTGGGTACTGGACCCACTCCTGCCGTATTAACGCTGAACCTTATCCTGCAGCATTGTGGAATCCCTAAATGTGTCAGTGTGGGTGCTGGACCCACTCCTGCAATATTAACACTAAGTCTAATCCTGCACCATTGGGGAAACCTCACTGTGTCAGTTTGGGTACAGGACACACTCTTTCCTTATTAACACTGAACCTTATCCTGCAGCATTGGGGAATACCTCACTGTGTCAGCGTGGTTACAGGACCCGCTCCTGCAGTATTAACACTGAGCCTTATCCTGCAGCATTGGGGAATCCCAATTGTGGCAGTGTGGGAACTGGACCCACTCCTGCCGTATTAACACTGAGCCTTATCTTGCAGCATTGGGGAATCATCACTTTGTCAGTGTCGAAACTGGACCCACTCCTGCAGTGTTAACACTGAGACTGTTCCTGCATCATTGGGGAATCTCTTTCTGTATCCTTGTGGGTACTGGACCACTCCTTCAGTATTAACACTGTGCCTTATCCTGCAGCATTTGGGAATGCTCACTGTGTCAGTGTGGGTACAGGACCCAATCGTGCAATATTAACACTGAGCCTTATCCTGCAGCATTGGGGAATCCTTCACTCTATCAATGTCGTACTGCTCCCACTCCTGCAGTATTAACACTGAGTCTAATCCTGCATCATTGGGGAATTCTCACTGTGTCAGTGCAGGTACAGGACACTCTTATGCAGTATTAACACTGAGCCTTATCCTGCAGCATTGGGGAATCCCTCACTGTTTCAGTGTGGGTACAGGACCCACTCCTGCAGCATTAACACTGAGCCTTATCCTGCAGCATTGGGGAATCCCTCGCTGTGTCAGCGTGGGTACAGGACCCACTCCTTCAGTATTAACACTGAGCCTTATCCTGCAGCGTTGGGGAATCCCTAACTCTGTCAATGTCGTACTAGACCCACTCCTCCACTATTAACACTGAGCCTTATCCTGCAGCATTGAGGGATTATCCCTGTGTCCGTGTGGGTACAGGACCCACTCCTGCAGCATTAACACTGAGCCTTATCCTGCAGCATTTGGTAATCCCTCTGTTTCAATGTGGGTAACGGACCCACTCCTGCATGATTAGCACTGAGCCTTATCCTGCAGCATTGGGGAATCCCTCACTGTGTCAGCTTGGTTACAGGATCCGCTCCTGCAGTATTAACACTGAGCCTTATCCTGCAGCACATGCGATTCCTCACTGTGTCAGTGTGGGTACAGGAACCACTCCTGCCGTATTAACACTGAACCTTATCCTGCAGCATTCGGGAATCTCTTACTGTGTCCTTGTGGGTACTGGACCCACTCCTGCAGTATGAACACTGTGCCTTATCATGCAGCATTTCGGAATGCTCACTGTGTCAGTGCGGATACTTGGCCCACTCCTGCAGTATTAAGACTGAGCCTTATCCTGCAGCATTGGGGAATCCCTCACTGTGTCATTGTGGGTACAGGACACACTCTTGCAGTATTAACACTGAGCCTTATGCTGCAGCATTGGGGAATCCCTCACTCTGTCAATGTCGTACTGGACCCACTCCTGCTGTATTAACACTGAGTCTTATCCTGCAGCTTTGGGGGATCCTCACTGTGTCAGTGTGGGTAAAGGACCCACTCCTGCACTGTTAACACTGAGCCTTATCCTGCAGTATTGGGGAATCCCTCACTCTGTCAGCGTGGGTACAGGACCCGCTCCTGCAGTATTAACACTCCGCCTTATCCTGCAGCTTTGGGGAATCCTCAGTGTGGCAGTGTGGGTACTGGACCCACTCCTGCCGTATTAACACTGAACTATATCCTGCAGCATTGGGAATCATCACTGTTTCAGTGTGGCTACTGAATCCACTCCTGCACTGTTAACACTGAACCTTATCCTGCAGCATTGGGGAATCTCTGACTGTGTCCATGTAGTACTGGACCCACTCCTGCAGTTTTAACACTGAGCCTTACCCTGCAGCATTGGGGATTCCTCACTTTGTCAGTGTGGGTACTGGACCCACTCCTGCCGTATTAACAATGAACCTTCTCCTGCAGCATTTGGGAATCCCTCACTGTGTCAGCGTGGGTACTGGACCCAATCCTGCAGTATTAACACTGAGCCTTATCCTGCAGCATTGGGGAAACTCTGTTTCAATGTGGGTAATGGACACACTCATGCAGTATTAGCACTGAGACTTATCCTGCAGCATTGGGGAATCCTCACTGTTTCATTTGTGGGTCGTGATCCCACTCCTGCAGTATTAACACTGAGCCTTATCCTGTAGCATTTGGGAATCTCTCACTGTGTCAGTGTGGGAACTGCACCCAATCCTGCAGTGTTAACACTGAGCTTTATGCTGCAGCATTGCGGAATCCCTCACTGTGTCAGTGTGGGTACTAGACCCACTCCAGCAGTATTAACACTGAGCCTTATCCTGCAGCATTGGGGAATCCCTTACTGTGTCAGTGTGGGTACTGGACCCACTCCTGCAGTATTAGCACTGAGCCTTATCCAGCAGCATTGGGGAATCCTCACTGTGTCAATTTTGGGTAGTGGAACCACTCCAGAAGTATTACCACTGAGCCTTATCCTGCAGCATTGGGGAATCCCTCACTGTGTCAGCCTGGGTACAGGACCCGCTCCTGCAGTATTAACACTGAGCCTTATCCTGCAGCATTGGGGAATCCTCACTATGTCAGTGTGGGTGCTGGACCCACACCTGCAGTATTAACACTGAACCTCATCCTGCAGCATTGGGGAATCCCTCAATGTGTCAGTGTGGGTACTGGACCCACCCCTGCAATATTAACACTGAGCCTTATCCTGCAGCGTTGTGGATTCCCTAACTCTGTCAATGTCGTACTGGACCCACTCCTGCACGATTAACACTAAGTCTAATCCTGCACCATTAGGGAAAACTCACTGTGTCAGTGTGGGTACAGGACACACTCATTCATTATTAACACTGAGCCTTATCCTGCAGCATTGGGGGATCCCTCACTGTGTCAATGTGGTTACTGGACCCACTCCTGCAGTGTTAACACTGACCCTTATCCTGCAGCATTCGGGAATTTCTCAATGTGTCAGTGTGGGTACAGGACGCACTCCTGCAGCATTAACACTGTAACTTATCCTGCAGCGTTGGGGAATCCCTAACTCTGTCAATGTCGTACTAGACCCACTCCTGCACTATTAACACTGAGCCTTATCCTGCAGCATTGAGGGATCATCACTGTGTCCGTGTGGGTACAGGACCCACTCTTGCAGCATTAACAGTGAGCCTTATGCTGCAGCATTTGGGAATCCCTCTGTGTCAATGTGGGTAACGGACCCACTCCTGCATGATTAGCACTGAGCCTTATCCTGCAGCATTGGGGAATCCCTCACTGTGTCAGCGTGGTTACAGGATCCGCTCCTGCAGTATTAACACTGAGCCTTATCCTGCAGCATTGGCGATTCCTCACTGTGTCAGTGTGGGTACAGGAACCACTCCTGCCGTATTAACACTGAACCTTATCCTGCAGCATTCGGGAATCTCTTACTGTGTCCTTGTGGGTACTGGACCCACTCCTGCAGTATGAACACTATGCCTTATCATGCAGCATTTAGGAATGCTCACTGTGTCAGTGCGGATACTTGGCCCACTCCTGCAGTATTAACACTGAGCCATATCCTGCAGCATTGGAGAATCCCTCACTGTGTCAGCGTGGGTACAGGACCCACTCTTGCAGTATTAACACTGAGCCTTATGCTGCAGCATTGGGGAATCCCTCACTCTGTCAATGTCGAACTGGACCCACTCCTGCAGTATTAACACTGAGTCTAATCCTGCAGCGTTGGGGGATCCTCACTGTGTCAGTGTGGGTAAAGGACCCACTCCTGCACGGTTAACACTGAGCCTTATCCTGCAGCATTGGGGAATCCCTCACTCTGTCAGCGTGGGTACAGGACCCGCTCCTGCAGTATTAACACTCAGCCTTATCCTGCAGCATTGGGGAATCCTCAGTGTGGCAGTGTGGGTACTGGACCCACTCCTGCCGTATTAACACTGAACTGTATCCTGCAGCATTGGGAATCATCACTGTTTCAGTGTGGCTACTGAATCCACTCCTGCACTGTTAACACTGAACCTTATCCTGCAGCATTGGGGAATCTCTGACTGTGTCCATGTAGTACTGGACCCACTCCTGCAGTTTTAACACTGAGCCTTACCCTGCAGCATTGGGGATTCCTCACTTTGTCAGTGTGGGTACTGGACCCACTCCTGCCGTATTAACACTGAACCTTCTCCTGCAGCATTTGGGAATCCCTCACTGTGTCAGCGTGGGTACTGGACCCAATCCTGCAGTATTAACATTGAGCCTTATCCTGCAGCATTGGGGAATCCCTCTCTGTTTAAATGTGGGTAATGAACACACTCATGCAGTATTAGCACTGAGCCTTATCCTGCAGCATTGGGGAATCCTCACTGTTTCATTTGTGGGTCGTGGACCCACTCCTGCAGTATTAACACTGAGCCTTATCCTGCAGCATTGGGGAATCCCTCACTGTGTCAGCGTGGGTACAGGACCCGCTCCTGCAGTATTAACACTGAACCTTATCCTGCAGCATTGGGGAATCCTCACTGTGGCTGTGTGGGTACTGGACCCAATGCTGCAGTATTAACACTGAGCCTTATCCTGCAGCATTGGGGAATCCTCACTTTGTCAGTGTGGGTACTGAATCCACTCCTGCAGTGTTAACACTGAGCCTTATCCTGCAGCATTGGGGAATCTCTTACTGTGTCCTTGTGGGTCCTGGACCCACTCCTGCAGTCTTAACACTGAGCCTTATCCGGCAGCATTGGGGAATCCCTCACTTCTGCATGGGGTTTCTGGGGAGTGATGTGCCTTGTGTGTCTATCCCTGGGCTTCTGCCCTCACTGCTTATGCCTGGCCTCTGAGGTACCCTGAGTCCTGCAACAGCACTCCTGGAGAGTCTTTGTGCACAGCTCATGAATGGGGCTTTGAGACTCCTGCGTTCCCACAGCTTATGACTAGCCTGTGAGCCACGTGTGAGTTTCAAACACTCCTAACCCCATTCTTCCCGAGCATGTGTCTAACAGTTGAGCGTTTTCGAGGCGCTCCTTGCTTCCCTTGCACTGTTCTGACACAAGACTCATGATCAGGAGATGTAATACGACAGAACTGAGATTAAGCGATTCCAAGATGAACTTTAAGCTTCCAATTTATTTCATAAGGTATGTCTCAACAAACAGCAATACACCAAGAAAACAATCCACCTAAATCCCACAAAACGGACACAACGAACATTTTTACACAACATTAACAGCAGTGTAATGCCCATCATCCCACCTTCCTGACCTAACTGAGTTGGGGGCTCTGGGGAGCAGAGATCATAATCACCCCAGCCTTTACAGTCTTTCCAGTTCAAAACGCGGTTTCGGGGTTCTCCTTTTGCTGTCTTCAGGATCCTGAAGTTGCTCTTTCGGTTGTGATTTTCTTTGAAACTTGTTGCGTCTTGTTGTTGCTGTGGATCTAACTGAGTCCAGCTCTCAGGGGAAGATCCTTGTGGAAAAAGCAAAGGTACAGTCTCCAGTCGCGAAAGGAGGCTAAACTGATGCCGTCTCGGGATGGTGGTTTGCTTCTTCTGTCTTCGGTCTCTTCGGACTCTGGTCTTCCTTATGTGTCGAAAGGCTGACTGCTTGCTGGAACACGAGAATGGAACAACCTGTCGGGGCAGACACCCCTTCTTATATCCAGTTATCCAGCCAGACTTGCGTGCTGAAATAAATCCTTCCAATTGCTGGGATTCTGATTTTATGAAAAATGCAGCAGTGTTGGATTTTGCGGGGGTTTTCCACTGGCTATCCTGATGTAAACCAAATCAAGGGTTGAGTAGGTGCTAATTGGTTTGGCAGGGTGTGGGTCTCCTGTAGCCATTGTGTAGGCCCTCAGTTTGATTTGGGTTCCTTACGGTTTTCTGAAGGGCTACATAACATCCCTCCATAATGTAAACGTGGGGGAGACAATAGCCCGGTATCCGTGATAGGTCAGTCCGAGTTTTCGAGCAAGGGCACTCCCATTGGCTTGGAGCCTCTTGCTTCGGGCTGGCTCTGTCACACCATTGGCACTCCGGTGTCCTTCCCCGTCCAATCACTGCCCTGCCACGACCACACTTTCTCGGTTTCAATGCGCATCTGGTTTTGGCTAACCTTTTCCTTCCAGGACACTGGCCTGCTGCAGCACAGACATATCACACAGCTCTTTTCCTTCTGCGAAAAATGAGAGTTATTTATCCTCCTCTGCACAGTCGCGTCCCACAGGGATCAGAGCCATGTCCAACAGGGATCAGATTTCAGTCCCACAGGGATCACATCCACTCCCACAGGGATCACAGTCCTGACCCACAGGGAACACAGTCAAGTCCCACAGGGGTCACAGTTCTGTCTCACAGGGATTACAGTCCAGTCCCTTGGGATCACAGTAAATTTCCACAGGGATCACAGTCTATTCCCACAAGGATCCCAATCCAGTCCTACAGCGATCACAGACCAATCTAACAGAGATCACATCAAATCCCACAGGGATCACAGTCCAGTCCCACAGGGATCACAGTTCAGTCCCACAACGATCACATTCCAGTCCCACAGGGATCAAAGTGCAGTCCCCCAGGAATCACAGTCCAGTCCCAAAGGAATCACAGTCCAGTACCACAGGGGTCACAGTCCAGTTCCACAGTGATCACAATCCAGTCCCACAGGGATCACATTCCAGTCCCACAGGAATCACAGTCCAATCCCACAGCGATCACAGACCAGTCCCACAGGGATCACAGTCCAATCCCACAGGGATCGCATTCCAGTCCCACAGGGATCACAGTTCAGTCCCACAGGGATCACAGTCCAGTCCCACAGGGATCACAGTCACTGCCACAGGGATCACCGTTCTGTCCCACAGGTAGTACAGCCCAGTCCAATAGGCATCACAGTTCTGTCCCACAGGGATCACAGTCCAGACCCACAGGGGCCATAATATTTTGCCAAAGGGATCACAGTCCAGTCCCACAGGAATCTCTTTACAGTCTCTCGGGGGTCACAGTCCTGACCCACGAGGATCACATTCCGTTCCCACAGGGATCACAGTCCAGTCCCACAGTGATCACAGTCCAGTCCCACAGGGTCACAGTTCTGTCCCACAGGGTAAACAGTCCAGTCCCACAGAGATCACCGTTCTGTCCCACAGGGAGTACAGTCCAGTCCAATAGGCATCACAGTTCTGTCCCACAGGGATCACAGTCCAGTCCCTTGGGATCACAGTAAATTTACACAGGGATCAAGTCTATTCCCACAAGGATCCCAATCCAGTCCGACAGCGATCACAGACCAATCTAACAGAGATCACATCAAATCCCACAGGGATCACAGTCCAGTCCCACAGGGGTCACAGTTCAGTCCCACAACGATCACATTCCAGTCCCACAGGGATCATAGTGCAGTCCCCCAGGAATCGCAGTCCAATCCCACAGGGATCACATTCCAATCCCACAGGAATCACAGTCCAGTCCCACAGGAATCACAGTCCAGTCCCACAGGGGTCACAGTCCAGTTCCACAGTGATCACAATCCAGTCCCACAGGGATCACATTCCAGTCCCACAGGAATCACAGTCCAGTCCCACAGTGATCACAGACCAGTCCCACAGGGATCACGGTCCAATCCCACAGGGATCACAGTCAGTGCCACAGGGATCACCGTTCTGTCCCACAGGAAGTACAGCCCAGTCCAATAGGCATCACAGTTCTGTCCCACAGGGATCACAGTCCAGACCCACTGGGGCCATACTATTTTGCCAAAGGGATCACAGTCCAGTCCCACAGGATTCTCTTTACAGTCTCTCGGGGGTCACAGTCCTGACCCACGAGGATCACATTCCGTTCCCACAGAGATCACAGTCCAGTCCCACAGTGATCACAGTCCAGTCCCACAGGGTCGCAGTTCTGTCCCACAGGGTAAACAGTCCAGTCCCACAGAGATCACCGTTCTGTCCCACAGGGAGTACAGTCCAGTCCAATAGGCATCACAGTTCTGTCCCACAGGGATCACAGTCCAGACCCACAGGGGCCATAATATTTTGCCAAAGAGATCACTGTCCAGTCCCACAGGAATATCTTTACAGTCCCTCAAGGGGCACAGTCCTGTCCCACGAAGATCACAGTCCTGTCCCACAGGGGTCAGAATCCAATCCCACGAGGATAACAGCCCAGTCCCACAGGGATCACAGTCCTGTCGCACGAGGATCACAATCCAATCCCACAGGCAACACAGTCCAGTCCCACAGGGATCACAGTCCAGTCCCACAGGGGTGACAGTCCAATCCCACAGGGATCACAGACCAGTCCCACAGGGATCACAATCCAGTCCCACAGGGGTGACAGTCCAGTCCCACAGGGATCACAGTCCAGCCCCACAGGTGTCAGAGTCCAATTCCACATGGATCACAGTGCAGTTCCACAAGGATCACATTGCAGTCTCACAGGGATCACAGTCCAGTCCCACAGGGCTCACAGTCAAGTCCCACAGGCGTCAGAGTCCAATTCCACAGGGATCATTGTCCAGTCCCACAGGGATCACAGTCCAGTCCCACAGGGATCACAGTCCAATTCACAGGGATCACATTCCAGTCCCACAGGGGTCACAGTCCTGTCCCACGAGAATGACAGTCCAGTCCCACATGGTCACAGTCCAGTCCTACAGGGGTCACAGTCCTGTCCCACAGGCATCACAGTCCAGTCCCAGAGGGGTCACAGTCCTGTCCCACAGGGGTCACAGTCCAGTCCCACATGGGTCACAGTCCTGTCCCAGGAGGATCACAGTCCAATCCTACAGGGATCACAGTCCTGTCCCACGAGGATCTCAGACCAGTCCTACAGGAGTCACAATCCTGTCCCGCGAGGATGACAGTCCAGTCCCACAGGGATCACCGTTCTGTCACACAGGGAGCACAGTCCAGTCCAATAGGCATCATAGTTCTGTCCAACAGGGATCAAATTCCAGTCCCATAGGGATCACAGTCCAGCGCCACAGGGATAACAGTTGTGTTCCACAGGGATCACAGTCCAGTCCCACAGAAATCATATTCCAGTCACACGGGGATTACGGTCCAGGCCCACAGGGGCCATAGTACATTGCCAGAGAGATCACAGTCCAGTCCCACTGGAACCTCTTTACTGTCCCTCAGGGGTCACAGTCCAGTCCCACAGGGGTCAGAGTCCTGTCCCACAGCGGTTACAGTCCAGTCCCACAGGGATCACAGTCCTGTCCCACGAGGATCACAGTCCAGTCCAACAGGGATAACAGTCCAGTCCCACATTCTTCTCAGTCCAGTCCAACAGGGATCACAGTCCTGTCCCACGACGATAAAAATCCAGTCCCACAGAGGTCACATTCCAGTCCCACATGGGTCACAGTCCTGTCCCACAGGGATAACAGTCCAGTCCCACAGGGATCACAGTCCTGTCCCACAAGGATCACAGTCCAGTCCAACAGGGATAACAGTCCAGTCCCACATTGTTCTCAGTCCAGTCCCACAGGGATCACAGTCCAGTCCCACAGGGATCACAGTCCAGTCCCACAGGGGTGACAGTCCAGTCCCACAGGGATCACAGTCCAGCCCCACAGGTGCCAGAGTCCAATTCCACAGGGATCACTGTGCAGTTCCACTGGGATCACATTCCAGTCTCACAGGGATCACAGTCCAGTCCCACAGGGGTCACAGTCCAGTCCCACAGGCGTCAGAGTCCAATTCCACAGGTATCATTGTCCAGTCCCACAGGGATCACAGTCCAATCCCACAGGGATCACAGTCCAATTCACAGGGATCACATTCCAGTCCCACAGGCATCACAGTCCAGTCCCACAGGGGTCACAGTCCAGTCCCACAGTGTTCACAGTCCAGTCAAAGAGGGATCACAGTCCAGTCCAACAGGGATAACAGTCCAGTCCCACATTGTTCTCAGTCCAGTCCCACAGGGTCACAGTACTGTCCCACAGGGTAAACAGTCCAGTCCCACAGAGATCACCGTTCTGTCCCACAGGGAGTACAGTCCAGTCCAATAGGCATCACAGTTCTGTCCCACAGGGATCACAGTCCAGTCCCTTTGGATCACAGTAAATTTACACAGGGATCAAGTCTATTCCCACAAGGATCCCAATCCAGTCCGACAGCGATCACAGACCAATCTAACAGAGATCACATCAAATCCCACAGGGATCACAGTCCAGTCCCACAGGGGTCACAGTTCAGTCCCACAACGATCACATTCCAGTCCCACAGGGATCATAGTGCAGTCCCCCAGGAATCGCAGTCCAGTCCCACAGGGATCACATTCCAATCCCACAGGAATCACAGTCCAGTCCCACAGGAATCACAGTCCAGTCCCACAGGGGTCACAGTCCAGTTCCACAGTGATCACAATCCAGTCCCACAGGGATCACATTCCAGTCCCACAGGAATCACAGTCCAGTCCCACAGTGATCATAGACCAGTCCCACAGGGATCACGGTCCAATCCCACAGGGATCACAGTCAGTACCACAGGGATCACCGTTCTGTCCCACAGGAAGTACAGCCCAGTCCAATAGGCATCACAGTTCTGTCCCACAGGGATCACAGTCCAGACCCACTGGGGCCATACTATTTTGCCAAAGGGATCACAGTCCAGTCCCACAGGATTCTCTTTACAGTCTCTCGGGGGTCACAGTCCTGACCCACGAGGATCACATTCCGTTCCCACAGGGATCACAGTCCAGTCCCACAGTGATCACAGTCCAGTCCCACAGGGTCGCAGTTCTGTCCCACAGGGTAAACAGTCCAGTCCCACAGAGATCACCGTTCTGTCCCACAGGGAGTACAGTCCAGTCCAATAGGCATCACAGTTCTGTCCCACAGGGATCACAGTCCAGACCCACAGGGGCCATAATATTTTGCCAAAGAGATCACTGTCCAGTCCCACAGGCATATCTTTACAGTCCCTCAAGGGGCACAGTCCTGTCCCACGAAGATCACAGTCCTGTCCCACAGGGGTCAGAATCCAATCCCACGAGGATAACAGCCCAGTCCCACAGGGATCACAGTCCTGTCGCACGAGGATCACAATCCAATCCCACAGGCAACACAGTCCAGTCCCACAGGGATCACAGTCCAGTCCCACAGGGGTCACAGTCCAATCCCACAGGGATCACAGACCAGTCCCACAGGGATCACAATCCAGTCCCACAGGGGTGACAGTCCAGTCCCACAGGGATCACAGTCCAGCCCCACAGGTGTCAGAGTCCAATTCCACATGGATCACAGTGCAGTTCCACAAGGATCACATTGCAGTCTCACAGGGATCACAGTCCAGTCCCACAGGGCTCACAGTCAAGTCCCACAGGCGTCAGAGTCCAATTCCACAGGGATCATTGTCCAGTCCCACAGGGATCACAGTCCAGTCCCACAGGGATCACAGTCCAATTCACAGGGATCACATTCCAGTCCCACAGGGGTCACAGTCCTGTCCCACGAGAATGACAGTCCAGTCCCACATGGTCACAGTCCAGTCCTACAGGGGTCACAGTCCTGTCCCACAGGCATCACAGTCCAGTCCCAGAGGGGTCACAGTCCTGTCCCACAGGGGTCACAGTCCAGTCCCACATGGGTCACAGTCCTGTCCCACGAGGATCACAGTCCAATCCTACAGGGATCACAGTCCTGTCCCACGAGGATCACAGACCAGTCCTACAGGAGTCACAATCCTGTCCCGCGAGGATGACAGTCCAGTCCCACAGGGATCACCGTTCTGTCACACAGGGAGCACAGTCCAGTCCAATAGGCATCATAGTTCTGTCCAACAGGGATCAAATTCCAGTCCCATAGGGATCACAGTCCAGCGCCACAGGGATAACAGTTGTGTTCCACAGGGATCACAGTCCAGTCCCACAGAAATCATATTCCAGTCACACGGGGAATACGGTCCAGGCCCACAGGGGCCATAGTACATTGCCAGAGAGATCACAGTCCAGTCCCACTGGAACCTCTTTACTGTCCCTCAGGGGTCACAGTCCAGTCCCACAGGGGTCAGAGTCCTGTCCCACAGCGGTTACAGTCCAGTCCCACAGGGATCACAGTCCTGTCCCACGAGGATCACAGTCCAGTCCAACAGGGATAACAGTCCAGTCCCACATTCTTCTCAGTCCAGTCCCACAGGGATCACAGTCCTGTCCCACGACGAGAAAAATCCAGTCCCACAGAGGTCACATTCCAGTCCCACATGGGTCACAGTCCTGTCCCACAGGGATAACAGTCCAGTCCCACAGGGATCACAGTCCTGTCCCACGAGGATCACAGTCCAGTCCAACAGGGATAACAGTCCAGTCCCACATTGTTCTCAGTCCAGTCCCACAGGGATCACAGTCCAGTCCCACAGGGGTGACAGTCCAGTCCCACAGGGATCACAGTCCAGCCCCACAGGTGCCAGAGTCCAATTCCACAGGGATCACTGTGCAGTTCCACTGGGATCACATTCCAGTCTCACAGGGATCACAGTCCAGTCCCACAGGGGTCACAGTCCAGTCCCACAGGCGTCAGAGTCCAATTCCACAGGTATCATTGTCCAGTCCCACAGGGATCACAGTCCAATCCCACAGGGATCACAGTCCAATTCACAGGGATCACATTCCAGTCCCACAGGGGTCACAGTCCTGTCCCACGAGGATCACAGTCCAGTCCCACAGGGTCACAGTCCAGTCCCACAGGGGTCACAATCCTGTCCCACAGGCATCACAGTCCAGTCCCACAGGGGTCACAGTCCAGTCCCACAGTGTTCACAGTCCAGTCAAAGAGGGATCACAGTCCAGTCCAACAGGGATAACAGTCCAGTCCCACATTGTTCTCAGTCCAGTCCCACAGGGTCACAGTACTGTCCCACAGGGTAAACAGTCCAGTCCCACAGAGATCACCGTTCTGTCCCACAGGGAGTACAGTCCAGTCCAATAGGCATCACAGTTCTGTCCCACAGGGATCACAGTCCAGTCCCTTTGGATCACAGTAAAATTACACAGGGATCAAGTCTATTCACACAAGGATCCCAATCCAGTCCGACAGCGATCACAGACCAATCTAACAGAGATCACATCAAATCCCACAGGGATCACAGTCCAGTCCCACAGGGGTCACAGTTCAGTCCCACAACGATCACATTCCAGTCCCACAGGGATCATAGTGCAGTCCCCCAGGAATCGCAGTCCAGTCCCACAGGGATCACATTCCAATCCCACAGGAATCACAGTCCAGTCCCACAGGAATCACAGTCCAGTCCCACAGGGGTCACAGTCCAGTTCCACAGTGATCACAATCCAGTCCCACAGGGATCACATTCCAGTCCCACAGGAATCACAGTCCAGTCCCACAGTGATCACAGACCAGTCCCACAGGGATCACGGTCCAATCCCACAGGGATCACAGTCCAGTCCCACAGGGATCACCGTTCTGTCCCACAGGAAGTACAGCCCAGTCCAATAGGCATCACAGTTCTGTCCCACAGGGATCACAGTCCAGACCCACTGGGGCCATACTATTTTGCCAAAGGGATCACAGTCCAGTCCCACAGGATTCTCTTTACAGTCTCTCGGGGGTCACAGTCCTGACCCACGAGGATCACATTCCGTTCCCACAGGGATCACAGTCCAGTCCCACAGTGATCACAGTCCAGTCCCACAGGGTCGCAGTTCTGTCCCACAGGGTAAACAGTCCAGTCCCACAGAGATCACCGTTCTGTCCCACAGGGAGTACAGTCCAGTCCAATAGGCATCACAGTTCTGTCCCACAGGGATCACAGTCCAGACCCACAGGGGCCATAATATTTTGCCAAAGAGATCACTGTCCAGTCCCACAGGAATATCTTTACAGTCCCTCAAGGGGCACAGTCCTGTCCCACGAAGATCACAGTCCTGTCCCACAGGGGTCAGAATCCAATCCCACGAGGATAACAGCCCAGTCCCACAGGGATCACAGTCCTGTCGCACGAGGATCACAATCCAATCCCACAGGCAACACAGTCCAGTCCCACAGGGATCACAGTCCAGTCCCACAGGGGTCACAGTCCAATCCCACAGGGATCACAGACCAGTCCCACAGGGATCACAATCCAGTCCCACAGGGGTGACAGTCCAGTCCCACAGGGATCACAGTCCAGCCCCACAGGTGTCAGAGTCCAATTCCACATGGATCACAGTGCAGTTCCACAAGGATCACATTGCAGTCTCACAGGGATCACAGTCCAGTCCCACAGGGCTCACAGTCAAGTCCCACAGGCGTCAGAGTCCAATTCCACAGGGATCATTGTCCAGTCCCACAGGGATCACAGTCCAGTCCCACAGGGATCACAGTCCAATTCACAGGGATCACATTCCAGTCCCACAGGGGTCACAGTCCTGTCCCACGAGAATGACAGTCCAGTCCCACATGGTCACAGTCCAGTCCTACAGGGGTCACAGTCCTGTCCCACAGGCATCACAGTCCAGTCCCAGAGGGGTCACAGTCCTGTCCCACAGCGGTCACAGTCCAGTCCCACATGGGTCACAGTCCTGTCCCACGAGGATCACAGTCCAATCCTACAGGGATCACAGTCCTGTCCCACGAGGATCACAGACCAGTCCTACAGGAGTCACAATCCTGTCCCGCGAGGATGACAGTCCAGTCCCACAGGGATCACCGTTCTGTCACACAGGGAGCACAGTCCAGTCCAATAGGCATCATAGTTCTGTCCAACAGGGATCAAATTCCAGTCCCATAGGGATCACAGTCCAGCGCCACAGGGATAACAGTTGTGTTCCACAGGGATCACAGTCCAGTCCCACAGAAATCATATTCCAGTCACACGGGGATTACGGTCCAGGCCCACAGGGGCCATAGTACATTGCCAGAGAGATCACAGTCCAGTCCCACTGGAACCTCTTTACTGTCCCTCAGGGGTCACAGTCCAGTCCCACAGGGGTCAGAGTCCTGTCCCACAGCGGTTACAGTCCAGTCCCACAGGGATCACAGTCCTGTCCCACGAGGATCACAGTCCAGTCCAACAGGGATAACAGTCCAGTCCCACATTCTTCTCAGTCCAGTCCCACAGGGATCACAGTCCTGTCCCACGACGATAAAAATCCAGTCCCACAGAGGTCACATTCCAGTCCAACATGGGTCACAGTCCTGTCCCACAGGGATAACAGTCCAGTCCCACAGGGATCACAGTCCTGTCCCACGAGGATCACAGTCCAGTCCAACAGGGATAACAGTCCAGTCCCACATTGTTCTCAGTCCAGTCCCACAGGGATCACAGTCCAGTCCCACAGGGATCACAGTCCAGTCCCACAGGGGTGACAGTCCAGTCCCACAGGGATCACAGTCCAGCCCCACAGGTGCCAGAGTCCAATTCCACAGGGATCACTGTGCAGTTCCACTGGGATCACATTCCAGTCTCACAGGGATCACAGTCCAGTCCCACAGGGGTCACAGTCCAGTCCCACAGGCGTCAGAGTCCAATTCCACAGGTATCATTGTCCAGTCCCACAGGAATCACAGTCCAATCCCACAGGGATCACAGTCCAATTCACAGGGATCACATTCCAGTCCCACAGGGGTCACAGTCCTGTCCCACGAGGATCACAGTCCAGTCCCACAGGGTCACAGTCCTGTCCCACAGGGGTCACAATCCTGTCCCACAGGCATCACAGTCCAGTCCCACAGGGGTCACAGTCCAGTCCCACAGTGTTCACAGTCCAGTCAAAGAGGGATCACAGTCCAGTCCAACAGGGATAACAGTCCAGTCCCACATTGTTCTCAGTCCAGTCCCACAGGGATCACAGTCCAGTCCCACAGGGATCACAGTCCAGTCCTACAGGGGTGACAGTCCAGTCCCACAGGGATCACAGTCCAGCCCCACAGGTGCCAGAGTCCAATTCCACTGGGATCACTGTGCAGTTCCACTGGGATCACATTCCAGTCTCACAGGGATCACAGTCCAGTCCCACAGGGGTCACAGTCCAGTCCCACAGGCGTCAAAGTCCAATTCCACAGGTATCATTGTCCAGTCCCACAGGGATCACAGTCCAATCCCACAGGGATCACAGTCCAATTCACAGGGATCACATTCCAGTCCCACAGGGGTCACAGTCCTGTCCCACGAGGATCACAGTCCAGTCCCACAGGGTCACAGTCCAGTCCCACAGGGGTCAAAGTCCTGTCCCACAGGCATCACAGTCCAGTCCTACAGGGTTCACAATCCTGTCCCGCGAGGATCACAGTCCAGCCCCACAGGGATCAGCGTTCTGTCCCACAGGGACCACAGTCCTGTCCAATTGGCATCATAGTTCTGTCCAACAGGGATCACAGTCCAGTCCCATAGGGATCACAGTCCAGCGCCACAGGGATAACAGTTGTGTTCCACAGGGACCAGAGTCCAGTCCCACAGAAATCATATTCCAGTCACACGGGGATTACAGTCCAGGCCCACAGGTGCCATAGTACATTGCCAGAGAGATCACAGTCCAGTGCCACTGGAATCTCTTTACAGTCCCTCAGGGGTCTCAGTCCAGTCCCACAGGTGTCAACGTCCTGTCCCACAGGGGTAACAGTCGAGTCCCACAGGGAGCACAGTCCTGTCCCACGAGGATAAAAATCCAGTCCCACAGAGGTCACATTCCAGTCCCACATGGGTCACAGTCCTGTCCCACAGGGATAACAGTCCTGTCCCACAGGGATCACAGTCCAGTCCCACAGGGATCACAGTCCAGTCCCACAGGGATCACAGTCCAGTCCCACAGGGATCACCGTTCTGTCCCACAGGGATTACAGTCCAGTCCAACAGGGATCACAGTCCAGTCCGTCAGGGATCACAGTCCAGTTCCACAGGGGTTAAGTTCCAGCCCAACAGGGGTCATGGTACAGTTCCACAGGGATCACTATCCAGTTCAACAGGGATCACAGTCCTGTCCCACGAGGATCACAGTCCAGTCCCACAGGGATCACAGTCCAGTCCCACATTGTTCTCAGTCCAGTCCCACAAGGATCACAGTCCAGTCCCACAGGTATCACAGTCCAGTCCCACATGGATCACCGTTCTGTCCCACAGGGATTACAGTCCAGTCCAACAGGGATCACAGTCCACTCCCACAGGGATCACCGTTCTGTCCCACAGGGATTACAGTCCAGTCCAACAGGTATCACAGTTCTGTCCCACAGGGATCCCATCCCGTCCCACGGGGATCATAGTCTCGTCCCATAGGCATCAAAGTCCTCTCTCGCAGATTTCACAGTTCTGTCCCACAGAGATCACAGACCGGTCCCACAGGGATCACAGTCCAGTCCCACAGAAATCACATTCCAGTCACACGGGGATCACAGTCCAGTCCCACAGGATCACAGTCCAGTTCCACGGTGGTCACAGTCCTGTCCCAAAGGCGTCACAGTCCTGTCCCACGAGGATCACATTCCAGTCCCACAGGGATCACAGTCCAGTCCCACAGGGGTCACAGTCCAGTCCCAAAGGGTTCACAGCCCAGTCCAAGAGGGATGACAGTCCAGTCCCACAGGGTTCACAGTCCAGTCCAACAGGGATCACAGTCCAGTCCAACACAAGTCACAGTCCTGCCCCGCAGGGGTCACAGTCCACTCCCACATGGAAGACAGTCCAGTCCCACAGGGAACACAGTCCTGACCCAGAGGGAAGACAGTCAAGTCCCACAGGGGTCACAGTTCTGTCTCACAGGGATCACAGTCCAGTCCCTTGGGATCACAGTAAATTCCCACAGGCATCACAGTCTATTCCCACAAGGATCCCAATCCAGTCCTACAGCGATCACAGACCAATCTAACATAGATCACATCAAATCCCATAGGGATCACAGTCCAGTCCCACAGGGATCACAATCCAGACCCACAGGGATCAGATTCCAGTCCCACAGGGATCACATTCCAGTCCAACAGGGATCACAGTCCACTCCCACAGGGATCACCGTTCTGTCCCACAATGATTACAGTCCAGTCCAACAGGTATCACAATTCTGTCCCACAGTGATCCCATCCCGTCCCACAGGGATCATAGTCTCGTCCCATAGGCATCAAAGTCCTCTCCCGAAGATTTCACAGTCCTGTCCCACAGAGATCACAGACCGGTACCACAGGGATCACAGTCCAGTCCCACAGAAATCACATTCCAGTCACACGGGGATCACAGTCCAGTCCCACAGGATCACAGTCCAGTTCCACGGTGGTCACAGTCCTGTCCCAAAGGCGTCACAGTCCTGTCCCACGAGGATCACATTCCAGTCCCACAGGGATCACAGTCCAGTCCCACAGGGGTCACAGTCCAGTCCCACAGGGTTCACAGCCCAGTCCAAGAGGGATCACAGTCCAGTGCCACAGGGATCACAGTCCTGTCCCACAGGGGTCACAGTCCGGTCCCACAGGGTTCACAGTCCAGTCCAACAGGGATCACAGTCCAGTCCAACACAAGTCACAGTCCTGTCCCACAGGGGTCACAGTCCACTCCCACAGGGAAGACAGTCCAGTCCCACAGGGATCACAGTCCAGTCCCACAGGGATCGAAGTCCAGTCCCACAGGGATAACAGACCAGTCCCACAGGGATCACAATCCACTCCCACAGGGAACACAGTCAAGTCCCACAGGGTTCACAGTTCTGTCTCACAGGGATCACAGTCCAGTCCCTTGGGATAACAGTAAATTCCCACAGGGATCACAGTCTATTCCCACAAGGATCCCAATCCAGTCCTACAGCGATCACAGACCAATCTAACATAGATCACATCAAATCCCATAGGGATCACAGTCCAGTCCCACAGGGATCACAATCCAGACCCACAGGGATCACATTCCAGTCCCACAGGGATCACATTCCAGTCCCACAGGGATCACAGTCCAGTCCCACAGGGATCACCGTTCTGTCCCAAAGGGATTACAGTCCAGTCCAACAGGGATCACAGTCCAGTCCGTCAGGGATCAGAGTCCAGTTCCACAGGGGTTAAGTTCCAGCCCAACAGGGGTCATGGTCCAGTTCCACAGGGATCACTATCCAGTTCAACAGGGATCACAGTCCTGTCCCACGAGGATCACAGTTCATCCCACAGGGATCACAGTCCAGTCCCTCATTGTTCTCAGTCCAGTCCCACAGGGATCACCGTTCTGTCCCACAGGGATTACAGTCCAGTCCAACAGGGATCACAGTCCAGTCCCACAGGGATCACCGTTCTGTCCCACAGGGATTACAGTCCAGTCCAACACGTATCACAATTCTGTCCCACATGGATCCCATCCCGTCCCACAGGGATCATAGTCTCGTCCCACAGGCGTCAAAGTCCTCTCCCACAGATTTCACAGTCCTGTCCCACAGAGATCACAGACCGGTCCCACAGGGTTCACAGTCCAGTCCCACAGAAATCACATTCCAGTCACACGTGGATCACAGTCCAGTCCCACAGGGTCACAGTCCAGTTCCACGGTGGTCACAGTCCTGTCCCAAAGGCGTCACAGTCCTGTCCCACGAGGATCACATTCCAGTCCCACAGGGATCACAGTCCAGTCCCACAGGGGTCACAGTCCAATCCCAGAGGGTTCACAGTCCAGTCCAAGAGGGATCACAGTCTAGTCCAACACAAGTCACAGTCCTGTCCCACAGGGGTCACAGTCCACTCCCACAGGGAAGACAGTCCAGTCCCACAGGGATCACAGTCCAGTCCCACAGGGATCGCAGTCCAGTCCCACAGGGATCACAGACCAGTCACACAGGGATCACAGTCCACTCCCACAGGGATCACAGTCCTGACCCACAGGGAACACAGTCAAGTCCCACAGGGGTCACAGTTCTGTCTCACAGGGATCACAGTCCAGTCCCACAAGGATCCCAATCCAGTCCTACAGCGATCACAGACCAATCTAACATAGATCACATCAAATTCCACAGGGGTCTCAGTCCAGTCCCACAGGGATCACAATCCAGACCCACAGGGATCCCATTCCGGTCCCACAGGGATCACATTCCAGTCCCACAGTGATCACATTCCAGTCCCACAGGCATCATAGTGCAGTCCCCCAGGAATCACTGTCCAGTCCCACAGGGATCACATTCCAGTCCCACAGGAATCACAGTCCAGTCCCACAGGGGTCACAGTCCAGTTCCACAGTGATCACAATCCAGTCCCACAGGGATCAAATTCCAGTCCCACAGGTAACACAGTCCAGTCCCACAGTAATCACAGACCAGTCCCACAGGGATCACAGTCCAATCCCACAGGGATCGCATTCCAGTCGCACAGGGATCCCAGTTCAGTCCCACAAGGATCACAGTCCAGTCCCACAGGGATCACAGTCAGTGCCACAGGGATCACCGTTCTGTGCCACAGGGAGTACAGCCCAGTCCAATAGGCATCACAGTTCTGTCCCACAGGGATCACAGTCCAGACCCACAGGTGCCATAATATTTTGCCAAAGGGCTCACAGTCCAGTCCCACAGGAATCTCTTTACAGTCCCTCGGGGGTCACAGTCCTGTCCCACGAGGATCACAGTCCTGTCCCACAGGGATCACAGTCCAGTCCCACAGTGATCACAGTCCAGTCCCACAGTGTCACATTTCTGCCCCACAGGGTAAACAGTCCAGTCCCACAGGGATCACCGTTCTGTCCCACAGGGAGTACAGTCCAGTCCAATAGGCATCACAGTTCTGTCCCACAGGGATCACAGTCCAGACCCACAGGGGCCATAATATTTTGCCAAAGATATCACTGTCCAGTCGCACAGGAATCTCTTTACAGTCCCTCAAGGGTCACAGTTCTGTCCCACGAAGATCACAGTCCTGTCCCACAGGGTCAGAATCCAGTCCCACGAGGATAACAGCCCAGTCCCACAGGGGTCACAGTCCTGTCCCACAGGCATCACAGTCCAGTCCCAGAGGGGTCACAGTCCAGTCCCACAGGGGTCACAGTCCAGTCCCACATGGGTCACAGTCCTGTCGCACGAGGATCACAGTCCAGTCCTACAGGGATCACAGTCCTGTCCCACGAGGATCACAGACCAGTCCTCCAGGAGTCACAATCCTGTCCCGCGAGGATGACAGTCCAGTCCCACAGGGATCACCGTTCTGTCCCACAGGGAGCACAGTCCAGTCCAATAGGCATCATAGTTCTGTTCAACAGGGATCACAGTCCAGTCCCATAGGGATCACAGTCCAGCGCCACAGGGATAACAGTTGTGTTCCACAGGGATCACAGTCCAGTCCCACAGAAATCATATTCCAGTCACACGGGGATTACGGTCCAGGCCCACAGGGGCCATAGTACATTGCCAGAGAGATCACAGTCCAGTCCCACTGGAACCTCTTTACTGTCCCTCAGGGGTCACAGTCCAGTCCCACAGGGGTCAGAGTCCTGTCCCACAGCGGTAACAGTCCAGTCCCACAGGGATCACAGTCCTGTCCCACGAGGATCACAGTCCAGTCCAACAAGGATAACAGTCCAGTCCCACATTGTTCTCAGTCCAGTCCCACAGGAATCACAGTCCTGTCCCACGATGATAAAAATCCAGTCCCACATAGGTCACATTCCAGTCCCACATGGGTCACAGTCCTGTCCCACAGGGATAACAGTCCAGTCCCACAGGGATCACAGTCCTGTCCCACGAGGATCACAGTCCAGTCCTACAGGGATAACAGTCCAGTCCCACATTGTTCTCAGTCCAGTCCCACAGGGATCACAGTCCAGTCCTATAGGGATCACAGTCCAGTCCCACAGGGGTGACAGTCCAGTCCCACAGGGATCACAGTCCAGCCCCACAGGAGCCAGAGTCCAATTCCACAGGGATCAC
Source organism: Pristiophorus japonicus (assembly GCF_044704955.1). NCBI lineage: Eukaryota > Metazoa > Chordata > Chondrichthyes > Pristiophoridae > Pristiophorus > Pristiophorus japonicus. The sequence continues at coordinate 6,215,729 of NC_092004.1, read as the reverse complement.
TGTGCAGTTCCACTGGGATCACATTCCAGTCTCACAGGGATCACAGTCCAGTCCCACAGGGGTCACAGTCCAGTCCCTCAGGCGTCCGAGTCCAATTCCACAGGTATTATTGTCCAGTCCCACAGGGATCACAGTCCAATTCACAGGGATCACATTCCAGTCCCACAGGGGTCACAGTCCTGTCCCACGAGGATCACAGTCCAGTCCCACAGGGTCACAGTCCAGTCCCACAGGGGTCACAGTCCTGTCCCACAGGCATCACAGTCCAGTCCCACAGGGGTCACAGTCCAGTCCCACAGGGGTCACAGTCCAGTCCCACATGGGTCACAGTCCTGTCCCACGAGGATCACAGTCCAGTCCTACAGGGATCACAGTCCTGTCCCACGAGGATCACAGTCCAGTCCCACAGGGATCAGCGTTCTGTCCCACAGGGACCACAGTCCAGTCCAATAGGCATCATAGTTCTGTTCAACAGGGATCACAGTCCAGTCCCATAGGGATCACAGTCCAGCGCCACAGGGATAACAGTTGTGTTCCACAGGGATCACAGTCCAGTCCCACAGAAATCATATTCCAGTCACACGGGGATTACGGTCCAGGCCCACAGGGGCCATAGTACATTGCCAGAGAGATCACAGTCCAGTCCCACTGGAACCTCTTTACTGTCCCTCAGGGGTCACAGTCCAGTCCCACAGGGGTCAGAGTCCTGTCCCACAGCGGTAACAGTCCAGTCCCACAGGGATCACAGTCCTGTCCCACGAGGATCACAGTCCAGTCCAACAAGGATAACAGTCCAGTCCCACATTGTTCTCAGTCCAGTCCCACAGGAATCACAGTCCTGTCCCACGACGATAAAAATCCAGTCCCACAGAGGTCACATTCCAGTCCCACATGGGTCACAGTCCTGTCCCACAGGGATAACAGTCCAGTCCCACAGGGATCACAGTCCTGTCCCACGAGGATCACAGTCCAGTCCAACAGGGATAACAGTCCAGTCCCACATTGTTCTCAGTCCAGTCCCACAGGGATCACAGTCCAGTCCCACAGGGATCACAGTCCAGTCCCACAGGGGTGACAGTCCAGTCCCACAGGGATCACAGTCCAGCCCCACAGGAGCCAGAGTCCAATTCCACAGGGATCACTGTGCAGTTCCACTGGGATCACATTCCAGTCTCACAGGGATCACAGTCCAGTCCCACAGGGGTCACAGTCCAGTCCCTCAGGCGTCAGAGTCCAATTCCACAGGTATTATTGTCCAGTCCCACAGGGATCACAGTCCAATTCACAGGGATCACATTCCAGTCCCACAGGGGTCACAGTCCTGTCCCACGAGGATCACAGTCCAGTCCCACAGGGTCACAGTCCAGTCCCACAGGGGTCACAGTCCTGTCCCACAGGCATCACAGTCCAGTCCCACAGGGGTCACAGTCCAGTCCCACAGGGGTCACAGTCCAGTCCCACATGGGTCACAGTCCTGTCCCACGAGGATCACAGTCCAGTCCTACAGGGATCACAGTCCTGTCCCACGAGGATCACAGTCCAGTCCCACAGGGATCAGCGTTCTGTCCCACAGGGACCACAGTCCTGTCCAATAGGCATCATAGTTCTGTCCAACAGGGATCACAGTCCAGTCCCATAGGGATCACAGTCCAGCGCCACAGGGATAACAGTTGTGTTCCACAGGGATCACAGTCCAGTCCCACAAAAGTCATATTCCAGTCACACGGGGATTACAGTCCAGGCCCACAGGTGCCATAGTACATTGCCAGAGAGATCACAGTCCAGTGCCACTGGAATCTCTTTACAGTCCCTCAGGGGTCTCAGTCCAGTCCCACAGGGGTCAAAGTCCTGTCCCACAGGGGTAACAGTCCAGTCCCACAGGGAGCACAGTCCTGTCCCACGAGGATAAAAATCCAGTCCCACAGAGGTCACATTCCAGTCCCACATGTGTCACAGTCCTGTCCCACAGGGATAACAGTCCTGTACCACAGGGATCACAGTCCTGTCCCACGAGGATCACAGTCCAGTCCCACAGGGATCACAGTCCAGTCCCACATTGTTCCCAGTCCAGTCCCACAGGGATCACAGTCCAGTCCCACATGGATCACAGTCCAGTCCCACAGGGATCACAGTCCAGTCCCACAGGGATCACCGTTCTGTCCCACAGGGATTACAGTCCAGTCCAACAGGGATCACAGTCCAGTCCGTCAGGGATCACCGTTCTGTCCCACAGGGATTACAGTCCAGTCCAACAGGTATCACAATTCTGTCCCACAGGGATCCCATCCCGTCCCACAGGGATCATAGTCTCGTCCCATAGGCATCAAAGTCCTCTCCCGCAGATTTCACAGTCCTGTCCCACAGAGATCACAGACCGGTCCCACAGGGATCATAGTCCAGTCCCACAGAAATCACATTCCAGTCACACGGGGATCACAGTCCAGTCCCACAGGATCACAGTCCAGTTCCACGGTGGTCACAGTCCTGTCCCAAAAGCGTCACAGTCCTGTCCCACGAGGATCACATTCCAGTCCCACAGGGATCACAGTCCAGTCCCACAGGGGTCACAGTCCAGTCCCACAGGGTTCACAGCCCAGTCCAAGAGGGATCACAGTCCAGTCCCACAGGGATCACAGTCCTGTCCCACATGGGTCACAGTCCGGTCCCACAGGGTTCACAGTCCAGTCCAACACAAGTCACAGTCCTGTCCCACAGGGGTCACAGTCCACTCCCACATGGAAGACAGTCCAGTCCCACAGGGATCACAGTCCAGTCCCACAGGGATCGCAGTCCAGTCCCACAGGGATCACAGACCAGTCCCACAGGAATCACAATCCACTCCCACAGGGATCACAGTCCTGACCCAGAGGGAAGACAGTCAAGTCCCACAGGGGTCACAGTTCTGTCTCACAGGGGTCACAGTCCAGTCCCTTGGGATCACAGTAAATTCCCACAGGGATCACAGTCTATTCCCACAAGGATCCCAATCCAGTCCTACAGCGATCACAGACCAATCTAACATAGATCACATCAAATCCCATAGGGATCACAGTCCAGTCCCACAGGGATCACAATCCAGACCCACAGGGATCACATTCCAGTCCCACAGGGATCACATTCCAGTCCAACAGGGATCACAGTCCACTCCCACAGGGATCACCGTTCTGTCCCACAGGGATTACAGTCCAGTCCAACAGGTATCACAATTCTGTCCCACAGGGATCCCATCCCGTCCCACAGGGATCATAATCTCGTCCCATAGGCATCAAATTACTCTCCCGCAGATTTCACAGTCCTGTCCCACAGAGATCACAGACCCCCACAGGGATCACAGTCCAGTCCCACAGAGATCACATTCCAGTCGCACGGGGATCACAGTCCAGTCCCACAGGGTCAAAGTCCAGTTCCACGGTGGTCACAGTCCTGTCCCAAAGGCGTCACAGTCCTGTCCCACGAGGATCACATTCCAGTCCCACAGGGATAACAGTCCAGTCCCACAGGGGTCACAGTCCAGTCCCACAGTGTTCACAGCCCAGTCCAAGAGGGATGACAGTCCAGTCCCACAGGGTTCACAGTCCAGTCCAACAGGGATCACAGTCCAGTCCAACACAAGTCACAGTCCTGCCCCACAGGGGTCACAGTCCACTCCCACATGGAAGACAGTCCAGTCCCACAGGGATCACAGTCCAGTCCCACAGGGATCGCAGTCCAGTCCAACAGGGATCACAGACCAGTCCCACAGGGATCACAATCAACTCCCACAGGGATCACAGTCCTGACCCAGAGGGAAGACAGTCAAGTCCCACAGGGGTCACAGTTCTGTCTCACAGGGATCACAGTCCAGTCCCTTGGGATCACAGTAAATTCCCACAGGGATCACAGTCTATTCCCACAAGGATCCCAATCCAGTCCTACAGCGATCACAGACCAATCTAACATAGATCACATCAAATCCCATAGGGATCACAGTCCAGTCCCACAGGGATCACAATCCAGACCCACAGGGATCAGATTCCAGTCCCACAGGGATCACATTCCAGTCCAACAGGGATCACAGTCCACTCCCACAGGGATCACCGTTCTGTCCCACAGGGATTACAGTCCAGTCCAACAGGTATCACAATTCTGTCCCACAGGGATCCCATCCCGTCCCACAGGGATCATAGTCTCGTCCTATAGGCATCAAAGTGCTCTCCCGCAGATTTCACAGTCCTGTCCCACAGAGATCACAGACCGGTCCCACAGGGATCACAGTCCAGTCCGTCAGGGATCAGAGTCCAGTTCCACAAGGGTTAAGTTCCAGCCCAACAGGGGTCATGGTCCAGTTCCACAGGGATCACTATCCAGTTCAACAGGGATCACAGTCCTGTCCCACGAGGATCACAGTTCAGTCCCACAGGGATCACAGTCCAGTCCCACATTGTTCTCAGTCCAGTCCCACAGGGATCACAGTACAGTCCCACAGGGATCACAGTCCAGTCCCACAGGGATCACCGTTCTGTCCCACAGGGATTACAGTCCAGTCCAACAGGGATCACAGTCCAGTCCCACAGGGATCACCGTTCTGTCCCACAGGGATTACAGTCCAGTCCAACAGGTATCACAATTCTGTCCCACAGGGATCCCATCCCGTCCCACAGGGATCATAGTCTCGTCCCATAGGCGTCAAAGTCCTCTCCCACAGATTTCGCAGTCCTGTCCCACAGAGATCACAGACCGGTCCCACAGGGATCAGAGTCCAGTCCCACAGAAATCACATTCCAGTCACACGGGGATCACAGTCCAGTCCCACAGGGTCACAGTCCAGTTCCACGGTGGTCACAGTCCTGTCCCAAAGGCGTCACAGTCCTGTCCCACGATGATCACATTCCAGTCCCACAGGGATCACAGTCCAGTCCCACAGGGTTCACACTCCAGTCCCATAGGGTTCACAGTCCAGTCCAAGAGGGATCACAGTCCAGTCCCACAGGGATCACAGTCCTGTCCCACAGGGGTCACAGTCCACTCCCACAGGGAAGACAGTCCAGTCCCACAGGGATCACAGTCCAGTCCCACAGGCATCGCAGTCCAGTCCCACAGGGATCACAGACCAGTCCCACAGGGATCACAGTCCACTCCCACAGGGATCACAGTCTTGACCCACAGGGAACACAGTCAAGTCCCACAGGGGTCACAGTTCTGTCTCACAGGGATCACAGTCCAGTCCCTTGGGATCACAGTAAATTCCCACAGGGATCACAGTCTATTCCCACAAGGATCCCAATCCAGTCCTACAGCGATCACAGACCAATCTAACATAGATCACATCAAATCCCACAGGGATCACAGTCCAGTCCCACAGGGATCACAATCCAGACCCACAGGGATCACATTCCAGTCCCACAACGATCACATTCCAGTCCCACAGGGATCACATTCCAGTCCCACAGGCATCATAGTGCAGTCCCCCAGGAATCACAGTCCAGTCCCACAGGGATCACATTCCAGTCCCACAGGAATCACAGTCCAGTCCCACAGGGGTCACAGTCCAGTTCCACAGTGATCACAATCCAGTCCCACAGGGATCACATTCCAGTCCCACAGGTATCACAGTCCAGTCCCACAGTAATCACAGACCAGTCCCACAGGGATCACAGTCCAATCCCACAGGGATCGCATTCCAGTCCCACAGGGATCCCAGTTCAGTCCCACAAGGATCACAGTCCAGTCCCACAGGGATCACAGTCAGTGCCACAGGGATCACCGTTCTGTCCCACAGAGAGTACAGCCCAGTCCAATAGGCATCACAGTTCTGTCCCACAGGGATCACAGTCCAGACCCACAGGGGCCATAATATTTTGCCAAAGGGCTCACAGTCCAGTCCCACAGGAATCTCTTTACAGTCCCTCGGGTTCACAGTCCTGTCCCACGAGGATCACAGTCCTGTCCCACAGGGATCACAGTCCAGTCCCACAGTGATCACAGTCCAGTCCCACATGGTCACATTTCTGTCCCACAGGGTAAACAGTCCAGTCCCACAGGGATCACCGTTCTGTCCCACAGGGATCACAGTCCAGTCCCACAGGGATCACTGTTCTGTCCCACAGGGATTATAGTCCAGTCCAACAGGGATCACAGTCCAGTCCCACAGGGATCACCGTTCCGTCCCACAGGGATTACAGTCCAGTCCAACAGGTATCACAATTCTGTCCCACAGGGATCCCATCCCGTCCCACAGGGATCATAGTCTCGTCCCATAGACATCAAAGTCCTCTCCCGCAGATTTCACAATCCTGTCCCACAGAGATCACAGACCGGTCCCACAGGGATCACAGTCCAGTCCCACAGAAATCACATTCCAGTCAAACGGGGATCACACTCCAGTCCCACAGGGTCACAGTCCAGTTCCACAGTGGTCACAGTCCTGTCCCAAAGGCGTCACAGTCCTGTCCCACGAGGATCACATTCCAGTCCCACAGGGATCACAGTCCAGTCCCACAGTGGTCACAGTCCAGTCCCACAGGGTTCACAGTCCAGTCAAAGAGGGATCACAGTCCAGTCCAACAGGGATCACAGTCCAGTCCAACACAAGTCACAGTCCTGTCCCACAGGGGTCACAGTCCACTCCCACAGGGAAGACAGTCCAGTCCCACAGGGATCACAGTCCTGTCCCACAGGGATCGCAGTCCAGTCCCACAGGGATCACAGACCGTTCTGTACCACATGGAGTACAGCACTGTCCAATAGGCATCAGAGTTCTGTCCCACAGGGATCACAGTCCAGACCCACAGGGGCCATAATATTTTGTCAAAGGGATCACAGTCCTGTCCCACAGGAATCTCTTTACAGTCCCTCGGGGGTCACAGTCCTGTCTCACGAGGATCACAGTCCAGTCCCACAGGGATCACAGTCCAGTCCCACAGTGATCACAGTCCAGTACCACAGGGTCACAGTTCTGTCCCACAGGGTAAACAGTCCAGTCCCATAGGCATCACAGTTCTGTCCCACAGGGATCACAGTCCAGACCCACAGGGGCCATAATATTTTGCCAAAGAGATCACTGTCCAGTCCCACAGGAATCTCTTTACAGTCCCTCACGGGTCACAGTCCTCTCCCACGAAGATCACAGTCCTGTCCCACAGGGGTCAGAATCCAGTCCCACGAGGATAACAGCCCAGTCCCACAGGGATCAAAGTCCTGTCCCACAGGGGTCACAGTCCAGTCCCACAGGGTAAACAGTCCAGTCCAAGAGGGATCACAGTCCAGTCCCACAGGGATCACAGTCCTGTCCCACAGGGGTCTCAGTCCACTCCCACAGGGAAGACAGTCCAGTCCCACAGGGATCACAGTCCAGTCTCACAGGGATCGCAGTCCAGTCCCACAGGGATCACAGACCAGTCCCACAGGGATCACAGTCCACTACCACAGGGATCACAGTCCTGAACCACAGGGAACACAGTCAGGTCCCACAGGGGGCACAGTTCTGTCTCACAGGGATCACAGTCCAGTCCCTTGGGATCACAGTAAATACCCACAGGGATCACAGTCTATTCCCACAAGGATCCCAATCCAGTCCTACAGCGATCAAAGACCAATTTAACAGAGATCACATTAAATCCCACAGGGATCACAGTCCAGTCCCACAGGGATCACAATCCAGTCCCACAGGGATCACATTCCAGTCCCACAGGGATCATAGTGCAGTCCCCCAGGAATCACAGTCCAGTCCTACAGGGATCACATTCCAGTCCCACAGGAATCACAGTCCAGTACCACAGGAATCACAGTCCAGTCCCACAGGGGTCACAGTCCAGTTCCACAGTGATCACAATCCAGTCCCATACGGATCACATTCCAGTCCGACAGGATTCACATTCCAGTCCCACAGCGTTCACAGACCATTCCCACAGTGATCACAGTCCAATCCCACAGGGATCGCATTCCAGTCCCACAGGGATCACAGTTCAGTCCCACAGGGATCACAGTCCAGTCCCACAGGGATCACAGTCAGTGCCACAGGGATCACCGTTCTGTCCCACAGGGAGTACAGCCCAGTCCAATAGGCGTCACAGTTCTGCCCCACAGGGATCACAGTCCAGACCCACAGGGGCCATAATATTTTGTCAAAGGGATCACAGTCCAGTCCCACAGGAATCTCTTTACAGTCCATCGGGGGTCACAGTCCTGTCCCACGAGGATCACAGTCCTGTCCCACAGGGATCACAGTCCAGTCCCACAGTGATCACAGTCCAGTCCCACAGGGTCACAGTTCTGTCCCACAGGGTAAACAGTCCAGTCCCACAGGGATCACCGTTCTGTCCCACAGGGAGTACAGTCCAGTCCAATAGGCATCACAGTTCTGTCCGACAGGGTTCACAGTCCAGACCCACAGGGGCCATAATATTTTGCCAAAGAGATCACTGTCCAGTCCCACAGGAATCTCTTTACAGTCCCTCACGGGTCACAGTCCTGTCCCACAGGGGTCAGAATCCAGTCCCACGAGGATAACAGCCCAGTCCCACAGGGATCACAGTCCTATCCCACAGGGGTCACAGTCCAGTCCCACAGGGCTCACAGTCCAGACCCACAGGCTACACAGTCCAGTCCCGCAGGGGTCACAGTCCAGACCCACAGGCAACACAGTCCAGTCCCACTGGGATCACAGTCCAGTCGCACAGGGGGTCACAGTCCAATCCCACAGGGATCACAGACCAGTCCCACAGAGATCACAATCCAGTCCCACAGGGGTGACAGTCCAGTCCCACAGGGATCACAGTCCAGCCCCACAGGTGTCAGAGTCCAATTCCACAGGGATCACTGTGCAATTCCACAGGGATCACATTCCAGTCTCACAGGGATCACAGTCCACTCCCACAGGGGTCACAGTCCAGTCCCACAGGCGTTAGATTCCAATTCCACAGGGATCATTGTCCAGTCCCACAGGGATCACAGTCCAGTCCCACAGGTATCACAGTCCAATTCACAGTGATCACAGTCCAATTCACAGGGATCACATTCCAGTCCCACAGGGGTCACAGTCCTGTCCCACAAGGATCACAGTCCAGTCCCACAGGGTCACAGTCCAGTCCCACAGGGGTCACAGTCCTGTCCCACAGGGGTCAAAGTCCAGTCCCGCAGGGGTCACAGTCCAGTCCCACCTGGGTCACAGTCCTGTCCCACGAGGATCACAGTCCAGTCCTACAGGGATCACAGTCCTGTCCCACGAGGATCACAGTCCAGTCCTACAGGGGTCACAATCCTGTCCCGCGAGGATCACAGTCCAGTCCCACAGGGATCACTGTTCTGTCCCACAGGAAGCACAGTCCAGTCCAATAGGCGTCATAGTTCTGTCCAACAGGGATCACAGTCCAGTCCCATAGGGATCACAGTCCAGCGCCACAGGGATAACAGTTGTGTCCCACAGGGATCACAGTCCAGTCATACAGAAATCATATTCCAGTAACATGGGGATTACAGTCCAGGCCCACAGGGGCCATAGTACATTGTCAGAGAGATCACAGTCCAGTCCCACTGGAATCTCTTTACAGTCCCACAGGGGTCACAGTCCTGTCCCACAAGGATCACAGTCCAGTCCCACAGGGTCACAGTCCAGTCCCACAGGGGTCACAGTCCTGTCCCACAGGGGTCACAGTCCAGTCCCGCAGGGGTCACAGTCCAGTCCCACCTGGGTCACAGTCCTGTCCCACGAGGATCACAGTCCAGTCCTACAGGGATCACAGTCCTGTCCCACAGAGGTAACAGTCCAGTCCCACAGGGATCACAGTCCTGTCCCACGAGGATAGAAATCCAGTCCCACAGAGGTCACATTCCAGTCTCACGTGGTTCACAGTCCTGTCCCACAGGGATAACAGTCCAGTCCCACAGGGATCACTGTCCTGTCCCACGAGGATCACAGTCCAGTCCTACAGGGATCACAGTCCTGTCCCACGAGGATCACAGTCCAGTCTCACAGGGATCACAGTCCAGTCCCACAGGGATCACAGTCTAGTCCCACAGGGATCACCGTTCTGTCCCATAGGGATTACATTCCAGTCCAACAGGCGTCACAATTCTGTCCCACAGGGATCCCATCCAGTCCCACAGGGATCATAGTCTCGTCCCATAGGCATCAAAGTCCTGTCCCGCAGATTTCACAGTCCTGTCCCACAGAGATCACAGACCGGTCCCACAGGGATCACAGTCCAGTCCCACAGAAATCACATTCCAGTCACACGGGGATCACACTCCAGTCCCACAGGGTCACAGTCCAGTTCGACAGTGGTCACAGTCCTGTCCCAAAGGCGTCACAGTCCTGTCCCACGAGGATCACATTCCAGTCCTACAGGGATCAAAGTCCAGTTCCACAGGGGTCACAGTCCAGTCCCACAGGGTTCACAGTCCAGTCCAAGAGAGATCACAGTCCAGTCCCACAGGGATCACAGTCCTGTCCCACAGGGATCACAGTCCGGTCCCACAGGGTTCACAGTCCACTCCCACAGGGATGACAGTCCAGTCCCACAGGAATCACAGTCCAGTCCCACAGGGATCGCAGTCCAGTCCCACAGGGATCACAGACCAGTCCCACAGGGATCACAGTCCAGTCCCACAGGGATCACAGTGCAGTTCCGCAGGGGTCACAGAACTCTCCCACAGGGTCATAGACATGTCCCACTGAGGGCACAGTCCAGTCCCACAGGGATCACACTCCAGTCCCACATGGATCTCTGTCCAGTCCCACAGGGATCACAGTCCAGTCCCACATGGATCTCTGTCCAATCCCACAGGGATCACAGTCCAGTCCCATAGTGATCACAGTCCAGTCCCACATGGATCACAGTCCTGTCCCACAGGGATCACAGTCCAGTCCGTCAGGGATCACAGTCCAGTCCCACATGGGTCAAGTTCCAGCCCCACAGGGGTCATGGTCCAGTTCCACAGGGATCACTATCCAGTTCAACAGGGAGCACAGACCAGTCCCACAGCGATCAAAGACCTGTCCCACGGGGATCAGAGTCCAGTCCCACAGGGGTCACAGTCCAGTCCCACAGGGGTCACAGCCCTGTCCCACAGGGGTCACAGTCGTGTCCCACAGGGAACACAGTTCTGTCGCACGAGGATCACAGTCCAGTCCCACAGGGGTCACAGTCCAGTCCAACAAGTATAACAGTCCAGTCCCACAGGGATCACAGTCCTGTCCCGCGAGTATCACAGTCCAGTCCTACAAGGATCACTGTCCTGTCCCACATGGATCACTGTCCAGTCCCACAGGGAGCACAGTCCAGTCCCACAAGAATCACAGTACAGTCCTACAAGGATCGCAGTCCTGTTTCACAGGGATCACAGTCCAGTCCAACAGGGGTCACAGTTCTGTCCCGCGAGTTGCACAGTCCTGTCCCACGAGGATCACAGTCCAGTAAAACAGGGGTCACAGTCCTGTCCCACAGGGGTCACAGTCCAGTCCCACAGCGGTCACAGTCCGGTCCCACAGGATCACAGTGCAGTCCAACAGGGATCACAGTCCAGTCCCACAGGGATCGCAGTCCAGTTCCACAGGGATCACAGTACAGTCCAACAGGGGTCACAGTACTGTCCCACGAGGATCACAGTCCTGTCCCACGAGGATCACAGTCCAATCCCACAGGGAAGACAGTCCAGTCCCACAGGGCTCACAGTCCAGTTCCACAGGGATCATAGACCAGTCCCACAGGGATCACAAACCAGTCCCACAGTGATCACAATCCAGTGACAAAAGGGGTCACTGTCACGTCCCACAGAAATCACAGACCAGTCCTACACGGCTCACAGTCCAACCCCACAGGGATCACAGTCCAGTCCCACAGGGGTCACAGTCCAATCCCACAGGGATCACAGTCCTGTCCCACAGGGGTCACAGTCCAGTCGCATAAGAATCACAGACCAGTCCCACAGGGATCACAGTCCAGTCCAACAGGGGTCACAGTCCACTCCCACAGGAGTCACAGTCCACTCCAACAGCGGTCACAGTCCAGTCCTACAGGGATCATAGTCCTATCCCACGAGGATCGCAGACCAGTCCCACAGGTATCACAGTCCAGTCCCACAGGGATCAAAGACCAGTCCCACAGGGATCACAATCCAGTCCCACTGGGATGACAGTCCAGTCCGTCAGGGATCACAGTCCTGTCCCACAGGGATCACAGTCCAGTCCCACCCGGATCACAGTCCAGTCCCACAGGGATCACAGTCCAGTACCAGAGGGATCACCGTTCTGTCCCACAGGGATGACAGTCCAGTCCTACAGGGTTCACAGTCCAGTCCAAGAGGGATCGCAGTCCAGTCCCACAGGGATCTCAGTCCTGTCCCACAGGGGTCACAGTCCGGTCCCACAGTGTCCACAGTCCAGTCCAACAGGGCTCACAGTCCAGTCCAACACAAGTCACAGTCCTGTCCCACAGGGGTCACAGTCCACTCCCACAGGGAAGACAGTCCAGTCCCACAGGGATCACAGACCAGTCCAACAGGGATCACAGTCCAGTCCCACAGGGATCACAGTGCAGTTCCGCAGGGGTCACAGAACTCTCCCACATGGTCATAGACATGTCCCACTGAGTTCACAGTCCAGTCCCACAGGGATCACACTCCAGTCCCACATGGATCTCTGTCCAGTCCCACAGGGATCACAGTCCAGTACCATAGTGATCACAGTCCAGTCCCACAGGGATCACAGTCCAGTCCGACAGGGGTCAATTTCCAGCCCCATAGGGGTCAGGGTCCAGTTCCACAGGGATCATTATCCAGTTCCACAGGGATCACAGACAAGTCCCACAGGGATCACAGTCCTGTCACACAGGGATCAAAGACCTGTCCCACGTGGAAAAGAGTCCAGTCCCACAGGGGTCACAGTCCAGTCCAACAAGTATAACAGTCCAGTCCCACAGGGTTCACAGTCCTGTCCCGCGAGTATCACAGTCCAGTCCTACAGGGATCGCTGTCCTGTCCCACATGGATCACTGTCCAGTCCCACAGGGAGCACAGTCCAGTCCGACAAGAATCACAGTCCATTCCTACAGGGTTCACAGTCCTGTCCCACAGGGATCACAGTCCAGTCCAACAGGGTTCACAGTCCTGTCCCGCGAGTTGCACAGTCCTGTCCCACGAGGATCACAGTCCAGTCCAACAGGGGTCACAGTCCTGTCCCACAGGGGTCACAGTCCAGTACCACGAGGATCACAGTCCAATCCCACAGTGAAGACAGTCCAGTCCCACAGGGCTCACAGTCCAGTTCCACAGGGATCACATACCCGTCCCACAGGGATAACAGACCAGTCCCACAGTGGTCACAATCCAGTGCCAAAAGCGGTCACTGTTCAGTCCTACAGGGATCCCAGTCCTGTCCCACAGGGATCACAGTCCAGTCCCACCCGGATCACAGTCCAGTCCCACAGGGATCACAGTCCAGTACCAGAGGGATCACCGTTCTGTCCCACAGGGATTAGAGTCCAGTCCAACAGGGTTCACAGTCCAGTCCAAGAGGGATCACAGTCCAGTCACACAGGGATCTCAGTCCTGTCCCACAGGGGTCACAGTCCGGTCCCACAGGGTCCACAGTCCAGTCCAGCAGGGCTCACAGTCCAGTCCAACACAAGTCACAGTCCTGTCCCACAGGGGTCACAGTCCACTACCACAGGGATCGCAGTCCAGTCCCACAGGGATCACAGACCTGTCCAACAGGGATCACAGTCCATTCCCACAGGGATCACAGTGCAGTTCCGCAGGGGTCATAGAAATCTCCCACATGGTCATAGACATGTCCCACTGAGGGCACAGTCCAGTCCCACAGGGATCACACTCCAGTCCCACATGGATCTCTGTCCAGTCCCACAGGGATCACAGTCCAGTACCATAGTGATCACAGTCCAGTCCCACAGGGATCACAGTCCTGTCCCACAGGGATCACAGTCCAGTCCGCAAGGGATCGCAGTCCAGTCCCACAGGGGTCAATTTCCAGCCCCACAGTGGTCAGGGTCCAGTTCCACAGTGATCATTATTCAGTTCCACAGGTATCACAGACAAGTCCCACAGGGATCACAGTACTGTCACACAGGGATCAAAGACCTGTCCCACGTGGAAAAGAGTCCAGGCCCACAGGGGTCACAGTCCAGTCCAACAAGTATAACAGTCCAGTCCCACAGGGATCACAGTCCAGTCCCACAGGGGTCACAGTCCAGTCCCACAGGAGTCACAGTCCAGTGCTACAGGGATCACAGTCCTGTCCCACGAGGATCACAGTCCAGTCCTACAGGTGTCACAGTCCTGTCCCACAAGGTTCACAGTCCAGTCCAACAGGGATTACAGTCCAGTCCAACACGGGTCACAGTACAGTCCCACGAGTATCACAGTTCACTCCCACAGGGAAGACAGTGCATTCCAACAGGTATCACAGTCCAGTCCCACAGGGATCACAGACCAGTCCCACAGGGATCACAATCCAGTCCCACTGGGATCACAGTCCAGTCCCACAGGGATCACAGTCCAGTCCCACGAGTATCACAGTCCAGTCCCACAGGGTTCACAGTCCAGTCCAAGAGGGATCACAGTCCAGTCCCACAGGGATCACAGTCCTGTCCCACAGGGGTCACAGTCCGGTCCCACAGGGTTCACAGTCCAGTCCAACAGGGATCTCAGTCCAGTCCAACACAAGTCACAGTCCTGTCCCACAGGGGTCACAGTCCACTCCCACAGGGAAGACAGTCCAGTCCCACAGGGATCACAGTCCAGTCCGTCAGGGATCACAGTCCAGTCCCACAGGGTCAATTTCCAGCCCCACAGGGGTCAGGGTCCAGTTCCACAGGGTTCACTATCCAGTTCCACAAGGATCACAGACCAGTCCCACAGGGATCACAGTCCTGTCCCACAGGGATCAAAGACCTGTCCCACGGGGATCAGAGTCCAGTCCCACAGGGGTCACAGTCCAGTCCCACAGGGGTCAACAGTCCAGTCCCGCAGGGGTCACAGTCCTGTCCCACAGGGATCACAGTCCTGTCCCACAGGGATCACAGTCCTGTCCCACGAGGATCACAGTCCAGTCCCACAGGGGTCACAGTCCAGTCCAACAAGTATAACAGTCCAGTCCCACAGGGATCACAGTCCTGTCCCTCGAGTATCACAGTCCAGTCCTACAGGGATCACTGTCCTGTCCCACATGGATCACTGTCCAGTCCCACAGGGAGCACAGTCCAGTCCCACAAGAATCACAGTACAGTCCTTCAGGGATCACAGTCCTGTCCCACAGGGATCACAGTCCAGTCCAACAGGGTTCACAGTCCTGTCCCACAGGGATCACAGTCCAGTCCGACAGGGGTCACAGTCCGGTCCCACAGGGGTCACAGTCCATTCTGACAGGGAAGACAGTCCAGTACCACAGGGAGCACCGTCCAGTCCCGCAGGGATCTCAGTCCTCTCCTACAAAGGTCACAGTCCTGTTCGACAGTGTTCACAATCCAATCCGCGGGGATCACAGTCCAGTCCCACATGGGTCACAGTCAAGTCTAACAGGGGTCACAGTCCACTCCCACAGTGGTCACAGTCCACTCCAACGGGGGTCACAGTCCAGTCCTGCAGTGATCACAGTCCAGTCCGTCAGGGATCACAGTCCTGTCCCACAGGGATCACAGTCCTGTTCGACAGGGTTCACAATCCAATCCGTGGGGATCACAGTCCAGTCCCAAAACGTTCACAGTTCTGTCCCAGTGGGATCACAGACCAGTCCCACAGGGTTCACAATCCAGTCCCACAAGGGTCACTGTCCAGTCCCACAGGGATCACAGTGCAGTTTCGCAGGGGTCACAGAACTGTCCCACAGGGGTCATAGTCCAGTTCCGCAGAGGTCACAGTCCAGTCCCACAGGTGTCAGAGTCCAGTCCCATAGGGATCACAGTCCAGTCCCACACGGCTCACAGACCAGTCCCACAGGGATCACACTCCAGTCTAACATGCATCTCAGTCCAGTCCCACAGGGATCACAATCCTATCCCACAGGTATCATAGTCCAGTCAGTCAGGGATCACCGTCCTATTCCACAGGGATCACAATCCAGTCCCACAGAGATCACAGTCCAGTTCCAAAGGGATCACAGTCCAGTCCCACAGGGATCACAGTCCTGTCCCACAGGGTTCACAGTACAGTCCCACAGGGGTCACAGTCCAGTCCCACAGGAGTCACAGTCCAGTCTGACAGGGAAGACAGTCCAGTTCCACCGGGAGCACAGTCCAGTCCCGCTGGGATCTCAGGCATGTCCCACAGGGATCAAAGTGCAGTTCCGCAGGGGTCACAGAACTGTCCCACAGGGGTCAAAGTCCAGTCCCACAGGGTCACAGTCCAGTCCCACAGGGATCACAGTCCAGTCCCACAGGCTTCACATTCCAGTTCCACAGTTATCTCAGTCCAATCCCACAGGGAGCACAGTCCAGTCCCACAGGGATCACAGTCCAGTCCCAAAGGCATCACAGTCCAGTCCCACAGGGGTCACAGTTCTGTCCCACGAGGATCACAGTCCTGTCCCACGAGGATCACAGTCCACTCCCACAGTGAAGATTGTCCAGTCCAACAGGGATCACAGTCCTGTACCACAGGGGTCACAGTCCTGTTCCACGAGGATCACAGTCCACTCCCAGAGGGAAGACAGTACAGTCCCACAGTGATCACAGTCCAGTCCCACAGGGATCGCAGTCCATTCCCACAGGGATCACAGACCAGTCCCACGAGGATCACATTCCAGTCCCACATGGTCACAGTCCAGTCCCACAGGGATCACAGTCCAGCCCCACAGGAGTCACAGTCCTGTCCCACGAGGATTACAGTCCAGTCCTACAGGGATCACAGTCCTGTCCCACGAGGATCACAGTCCTGTCCCACGAGGATCACAGTCCACTCCCACAGGGAAGACAGTATACTCCCACAGGGATCACAGTCCAGTCCCACAGGGATCGCAGACCAGTCCCACAGCGATCACAGACCAGTCCCACAGGGATCACAGTGCAGTTCCGCAGGAGTCACAGAACTCTCCCACAGGGTCGTAGACCAGTCCCACTGAGGGCACAGTCCAGTCCCACAGGGGTCAGAGTCCAGTCCTTCAGAGATCACACTCCAGTCCCACATGGATCTCAGTCCAGTCCCACAGGGATCACATCCACTCCCACAGGGATCACAGTCCTGACCCACAGGGAACACAGTCAAGTCGCACAGAGGTCACAGTTCTGTCTCACAGTGATCACAGTCCAGTCCCTTGGGATCACAGTAAATTCCCACAGGGATCACAGTCTATTCCCACAAGGATCCCAATCCAGTCATACAGCGATCACAGACCAATCTAACAGAGATCACATCAAATCCCACAGGGATCACAGTCCAGTCCCACAGGGAACACCATCCAGACCCACAGGGATCACAGTTCAGTCCCACAGGGATCACATTCCAGTCCCACAGGGATCACATTCCAGTCCCACAGGGATCATAGTGCAGTCCCCCAGGAATCACAGTCCAGTCCCACAGGGATCACATTCCAGTCCATGAGGAATCACAGTCCAGTCCCACAGGAATCACAGTCCAGTCCCACAGGGGTCACAGTCCAGTTCCACAGTGATCACAATCCAGTCCCACAGGGATCACATTCCAGTCCCACAGGGATCACAGTCCAGTTCCAAAGGGATCACAGTACAGTCTCACAGGGATCACAGTCCAGTCCCACAGGGGTCAACAGTCCAGTCCCGCAGGGGTCACAGTCCTGTCCCACAGGGATCACAGTCCTGTCCCACAGGGATCACAGTCCTGTCCCACGAGGATCACAGTCCAGTCCCACAGGGGTCACAGTCCAGTCCAACAAGTATAACAGTCCAGTCCCACAGGGATCACAGTCCTGTCCCACAGGGTTCACAGTACAGTCCCACAGGGGTCACAGTCCAGTCCCACAGGAGTCACAGTCCAGTCTGACAGGGAAGACAGTCCAGTACCACCGGGAGCACAGTCCAGTCCCGCTGGGATCTCAGGCATGTCCCACAGGGATCAAAGTGCAGTTCCGCAGGGGTCACAGAACTGTCCCACAGGGGTCAAAGTCCAGTCCCACAGGGGTCAGAGTCCAGTACCACAGGGGTCACAGTCCTGTCACACAGGGATCACAGTCCAGTCCCACAGGGTCACAGTCCAGTCCCACAGGGATCACAGTCCAGTCCCACAGGCTTCACATTCCAGTTCCACAGTTATCTCAGTCCAATCCCACAGGGAGCACAGTCCAGTCCCACAGGGATCACAGTCCAGTCCCAAAGGCATCACAGTCCAGTCCCACAGGGGTCACAGTTCTGTCCCACGAGGATCACAGTCCTGTCCCACAGGGATCACATTCCAGTCCCACAGGGATCACAGTCCAGTTCCAAAGGGATCACAGTACAGTCTCACAGGGATCACAGTCCAGTCCCATAGGGGTCAACAGTCCAGTCCCGCAGGGGTCACAGTCCTGTCCCACAGGGATCACAGTCCTGTCCCACAGGGATCACGGTCCTGTCCCACGAGGATCACAGTCCAGTCCCACAGGGGTCACAGTCCAGTCCAACAAGTATAACAGTCCAGTCCCACAGGGATCACAGTCCTTTCCCTCGAGTATCACAGTCCAGTCCTACAGGGATCACTGTCCTGTCCCACATGGATCACTGTCCAGTCCCACAGGGAGCACAGTCCAGTCCCACAAGAATCAAAGTACAGTCCTTCAGGGATCACAGTCCTGTCCCACAGGGATCACAGTCCAGTCCAACAGGGGTCACAGTCCTGTCCCACAGGGATCACAGTCCAGTCCGACAGGGGTCACAGTCCGGTCCCACAGGGGTCACAGTCCATTCTGACAGGGAAGACAGTCCAGTACCACAGGGAGCACCGTCCAGTCCCGCAGGGATCTCAGTCCTGTCCTACAAAGGTCACAGTCCTGTTCGACAGGGTTCACAATCCAATCCGCGGGGATCACAGTCCAGTCCCACATGGGTCACAGTCAAGTCTAACAGGGGTCACAGTCCACTCCCACAGTGTTCACAGTCCACTCCAACGGGGGTCACAGTCCAGTCCTGCAGTGATCACAGTCCTGTCCCACCAGGATCACAGTCCAGTCCGTCAGGGATCACAGTCCTGTCCCACAGGGATCACAGTCCTGTTCGACAGGGTTCACAATCCAATCCGTGGGGATCACAGTCCAGTCCCAAAACGTTCACAGTTCTGTCCCAGTGGGATCACAGACCAGTCCCACAGGGTTCACAATCCAGTCCCACAAGGGTCACTGTCCAGTCCCACAGGGATCACAGTGCAGTTTCGCAGGGGTCACAGAACTGTCCCACAGGGGTCATAGTCCAGTTCCGCAGAGGTCACAGTCCAGTCCCACAGGTGTCAGAGTCCAGTCCCATAGGGATCACAGTCCAGTCCCACACGGCTCACAGACCAGTCCCACAGGGATCACACTCCAGTCTCACATGGATCTCAGTCCAGTCCCACAGGGATCATAATCCTATCCCACAGGTATCATAGTCCAGTCAGTCAGGGATCACCGTCCTATTCCACAGGGATCACAATCCAGTCCCACAGAGATCACAGTCCACTTCCAAAGAGATCACAGTCCAGTCCCACAGGGATCACAGTCCTGTCCCACAGGGTTCACAGTACAGTCCCACAGGGGTCACAGTCCAGTCCCACAGGAGTCACAGTCCAGTCTGACAGGGAAGACAGTCCAGTACCACCGGGAGCACAGTCCAGTCCCGCTGGGATCTCAGGCATGTCCCACAGGGATCAAAGTGCAGTTCCGCAGGGGTCACAGAACTGTCCCACAGGGGTCAAAGTCCAGTCCCACAGGGGTCAGAGTCCAGTACCACAGGGGTCACAGTCCTGTCACACAGGGATCACAGTCCAGTCCCACAGGGTCACAGTCCAGTCCCACAGGGATCACAGTCCAGTCCCACAGGCTTCACATTCCAGTTCCACAGTTATCTCAGTCCAATCCCACAGGGAGCACAGTCCAGTCCCACAGGGATCACAGTCCAGTCCAACAGGGATCACAGTCCTGTACCACAGGGGTCACAGTCCTGTTCCACGAGGATCACAGTCCACTCCCACAGGGAAGACAGTACAGTCCCACAGTGATCACAGTCCAGTCCCACAGGGATCGCAGTCCATTCCCACAGGGATCCCAGACCAGTCCCACGAGGATCACATTCCAGTCCCACATGGTCACAGTCCAGTCCCAGAGGGATCACAGTCCAGCCCCACAGGAGTCACAGTCCTGTCCCACGAGGATTACAGTCCAGTCCTACAGGGATCACAGTCCTGTCCCACGAGGATCACAGTCCTGTCCCACGAGGATCACAGTCCACTCCCACAGGGAAGACAGTATACTCCCACAGGGATCACAGTCCAGTCCCACAGGGATCGCAGACCAGTCCCACAGCGATCACAGACCAGTCCCACAGGGATCACAGTGCAGTTCCGCAGGAGTCACAGAACTCTCCCACAGGGTCGTAGACCAGTCCCACTGAGGGCACAGTCCCCTCCCACAGGGCTCAGAGTCCAGTCCTTCAGAGATCACACTCCAGTCCCACATGGATCTCAGTCCAGTCACACAGGGATCACATCCACTCCCACAGGGATCACAGTCCTGACCCACAGGGAACACAGTCAAGTCGCACAGAGGTCACAGTTCTGTCTCACAGTGATCACAGTCCAGTCCCTTGGGATCACAGTAAATTCCCACAGGGATCACAGTCTATTCCCACAAGGATCCCAATCCAGTCATACAGCGATCACAGACCAATCTAACAGAGATCACATCAAATCCCACAGGGATCACAGTCCAGTCCCACAGGGATCACCATCCAGACCCACAGGGATCACAGTTCAGTCCCACAGGGATCACATTCCAGTCCCACAGGGATCACATTCCAGTCCCACAGGGATCATAGTGCAGTCCCCCAGGAATCACAGTCCAGTCCCACAGGGATCACATTCCAGTCCATGAGGAATCACAGTCCAGTCCAACAGGAATCACAGTCCAGTCCCACAGCGGTCACAGTCCAGTTCCACAGTGATCACAATCCAGTCCCACAGGGATCACATTCCAGTCCCACAGGGATCACAGTCCAGTTCCAAAGGGATCACAGTACAGTCTCACAGGGATCACAGTCCAGTCACACAGGGAGCTCAGTCCAGTCCCACAAGGATCACAGTCCTGTCCCACAGGGTTCACAGGCCTGTCCCACAGGGATCACAGTCCAGTCCCACAGGGATCACAGTCCTGTCCCAGAGGGTTCACAGTACAGTCCCACAGGGGTCACAGTCCAGTCCCACAGGAGTCACAGTCCAGTCTGACAGGGAAGACAGTCCAGTACCACCGGAAGCACATTCCAGTCCCGCAGGGATCTCAGGCATGTCCCACAGGGATCAAAGTGCAGTTCCGCAGGGGTCAGAGAACTGTCCCACAGGGGTCAGAGTCCAGTCCCACAGGTGTCAGAGTCCAGTACCACAGGGGTCACAGTCCTGTCCCACAGGGATCACAGTCCAGTCCCACAGGTTCACAGTCCAGTCCCACTAGGATCACAGTCCAGTCCCACAGGCTTCACATTCCAGTTCCACAGGTATCTCAGTCCAATCCCACAGGGATCAAAGTCCAGTCCCACAGGGATCACAGTCCAGTCCCAAATGCATCACAGTCCAGTCCCACAGTTATCTCAGTCCAATCCCACAGGGAGCACAGTCCAGTCCCACAGGAATCACAGTCCAGACCCACAGGGATCACTGTCCAGTCCCACAGGGGTCACAGTCCTGTCCCACGAGGATCACAGTCCTGTCCCACGAGGATCACAGTCCACTCCCACAGTGAAGACTGTCCAGTCCAACAGGGATCACAGTCCTGTACCACAGGGCTCACAGTCCTGTTCCACGAGGATCACAGTCCACTCCCACAGGGAAGACAGTACAGTCCCACAGTGATCACAGTCCAGTCCCACAGGGATCGCAGTCCATTCCCACAGGGATCACAGACCAGTCCCACGAGCATCACATTCCAGTCCCACATGGTCACAGTCCAGTCCCACAGGGATCACAGTCCAGCCCCACAGGAGTCACAGTCCTGTCCCACGAGGATTACAGTCCAGTCCTACAGGGATCACAGTCCTGTCCCACAGGGATCACACAGTCCAGTCCCACAGGGGTCACAGTCCTGTCCACAGGGGTCAAAGTCCAGTCCCGCAGGGGTCACAGTCCGGTCCCACAGGGTTCACAGTCCAGTCCCACAGTGGTCACAATCCTGTCCCAAAGGCGTCACAGTACTGTCCCACGAGGATCACGGTCCTGTCCCACGAGGATCACAGTCCACTCCCACAGGGAAGACAGTCCACTCCCACAGGGATCACAGTCCAGTCCCACAGGGATCGCAGACCAGTCCCACAGCGATAACAGATCACTCCCACAGGGATCACAGTGCAGTTCCGCAGGGTTCACAGAATTCTCCCACAGGGTCGTAGACCAGTCCCACTGAAGGCACAGTCCAGTCCCACAGGGGTCAGAGTCCAGTCCCACAGGGATCACACTCCAGTCCGACATGGATCTCAGTCCAGTCCCACAGGGATCACATCCACTCCCACAGGGATCACAGTCCTGACCCACAGGGAACACAGTCAAGTCGCACAGAGGTCACAGTTCTGTCTCACAGGGATCACCGTCCAGTCCCTTGGGATCACAGTAAATTCCCACAGGGATCACAGTCTATTCCCACAAGGATCCCAATCCAGTCATACAGCGATCACAGACCAATCTAACAGTGATCACATCAAATCCCACAGGGATCACAGTCCAGTCCCACAGGGATCACCATCCAGACCCACAGGGATCACAGTTCAGTCCCACAGGGATCACATTCCAGTCCCACAGGGATCACATTCCAGTCCCACAGGGATCATAGTGCAGTCCCCCAGGAATCACAGTCCAGTCCCACAGGGATCACATTCCAGTCCATGAGGAATCACAGTCCAGTCCCACAGGAATCACAGTCCAGTCCCACAGGGGTCACAGTCCAGTTCCACAGTGATCACAATCCAGTCCCACAGGGATCACATTCCAGTCCCACAGGAATCACAATCCAGTCCCACAGCGATCACAGACCAGTTCCACAGGGATCACAGTCCAATCCCACAGGGATGACAGTCCAGTGCCACAGGGATCACAGTCAGTGCCATAGGGATCACCGTTCTGTCCCACAGGGAGTACAGCCCAGTCCAATTGGCATCACAGTTCTGTCCCACAGGGATCACAGTCCAGGCCCACAGGGGCCATGATATTTTGCCAAAGGGATCACAGTCCAGTCACACAGGAATCTCTTTACAGTCCCTCAGGTGTCACAGTCCTGTCCCAAGAGGATCACAGTCCTGTCCCACAGGGATCACAGTCCAGTCCCACAGTGATAACAGTCCAGTCCCACAGGGTCACAGTTCTGTCCCACAGGGTAAACAATCCAGTCCTACAGGGATCACCGTTCTGTCCTACAGGGAGTACAGATAGTCCAATAGGCATCACAATTCTGTTCCACAGGGATCACATTCCAGTCCCACAGGGATCATAGTGCAGTCCCCCAGGAATCACAGTCCAGTCCCACAGGGATCACATTCCAGTCCATCAGGAATCACAGTCCAGTGCCACAGGGATCACAGTCAGTGCCACAGGGATCACCGTTCTGTCCCACAGGGAGTACAGCCCAGTCCAATTGGCATCACAGTTCTGTCCCACAGGGATCACAGTCCAGACCCACAGGGGCCATGATATTTTGCCAAAGGGATCACAGTCCAGTCACACAGGAATCTCTTTACAGTCCCTCAGGTGTCACAGTCCTGTCCCACGAGGATCACAGTCCTGTCCCACAGGGATCACAGTCCAGTCCCACAGTGATAACAGTCCAGTCCCACAGGGTCACAGTTCTGTCCCACAGGGTAAACAATCCAGTCCTACAGGGATCACCGTTCTGTCCTACAGGGAGTACAGATAGTCCAATAGGCATCACAATTCTGTTCCACAGGGATCACAGTCCAGTCCCACAGGGATCATAGTGCAGTCCCCCAGGAATCACAATCCAGTCCCACAGGGATCACATTCCAGTCCATCAGGAATCACAGTCCAGTCCCACAGGAATCACAGTCCAGTCCCACAGGGGTCACAGTCCAGTTCCACAGTGATCACAATCCAGTCCCACAGGGATCACATTACAGTCCCACAGGAATCACAGTCCAGTCCCACAGGGATCACAGTTCAGTCCCACAGGGATCACAGTCCAGTCCCACAGGGATCACAGTCAGTGCCACAGGGATCACCGTTCTGTCCCACAGGGAGTACAGCCCAGTCCAATTGGCATCAAAGTACTGTCCCACAGGGATCACAGTCCAGACCCACAGGGGCCATAATATTTTGCCAAAGGGATCACAGTCCAGTCACACAGGAATCTCTTTACAGTCCATCAGGTGTCACAGTCCTGTCCCACGAGGATCACAGTCCTGTCCCACAGGGATCACAGTCCAGTCCCACAGTGATAACAGTCCAGGCCCACAGGGTCACAGTTCTGTCCCACAGGATAAACAATCCAGTCCTACAGGGATCACCGTTCTGTCCCACAGGGAGTACAGTCCAGTCCAATAGGCATCACAATTCTGTCCCACAGGGATCACAGTCCAGGCCCACAGGGGCCATAATATTTTACCAATGAGAGCACTGTCCAGTCCCACAGGAATCTCTTTAGAGTCCCTCACGGGTCACAGTCTTGTCCCACGAAGATCACAGTCCTGTCCCACAGGGGTCAGAATCCAGTCCCACGTGGATAACAGCCCAGTCCCACAGGGATCACAGTCCTGTCCCACGAGGATCACAATCCACTCCCACAGGGATCACAGTCAAGTCCCACAGGGGTCACAGTCCAGTCCCACAGGGATCACAGTCCAGACCCACAGGCAACACAGTCCAGTCCCACAGGGATCACAGTCCAGTCCCACAGTGGTCACAGTCCAATCCCACAGGGATCACAGTCCAGTCCCACAGGGATCACAATCCAGTCACACAGGGGTGACAGTCCAGTCCCACAGGGATCACAGTCCAGCCCCACAGGTGTCAGAGTCCAATTCCACAGGGAGCACTGTGCAGTTCCACAGGGATCACATTCCAGTCTCACAGGGATCACAGTCTAGTCCCACAGGGGTCACAGTCCAGTCCCACAGCCGTCAGAGTCCAATTCCACAGGGATCATATTCCAGTCACACAGGGGTCACAGTCATGCCCCACGAGAATCACAGTCCAGTCCCACAGGGTCACAGTCCAGTCCCACAGGGGTCACAGTCCTGTCCCACAGGGATCACAGTCCAGTCCCACAGGGGTCAAAGTCCAGTCCCACAGTGGTCACAGTCCAGTCCCACATGGGTCACAGTCCTGTCCCACGAGGATCACAGTCCAGTCCGACAGGGATCACCGTTCTGTCCCACAGGGAGCACAGTCCAGTCCAATAGGCGCCATAGTTCTGTCCAACAGGGATCACAGTCAAGTCCCACAGGGATCATATTCCAGTCTCACGGGGATTAGAGTCCAGGCCCACAGAGGCCATAGTACATTGCCAGAGAGATCGCAGACCAGTCCCACTGGAATCTCTTTACAGTCCCTCAGGGGTCACAGTCCAGTCCCACAGGGATCACAGTCCTGTCCCACGAGGATAAAAATCCAGTCCCACAGAGGTCACATTCCAGTCCCACATGGGTCACAGTCCTGTCCCATGATGAACTGTATTAGTTTGAGGGACTGTATTAATTTGATGGGCTGTATCAGTTTGATGGACTGTATTTTTTTGATGGACTGTATTAGTTTGATGGACTGTATTAGTTTGATGGACTGTATTAGTTTGATTGACTGTATTAGTTTGAGGGGCTGTATCAGTATGATGGATTGTATTAGTTTGATGAAATGTATTAGTTTGACGGACTGTATTAGTTTAATCGGCTGTATTAGTTTGAGGAACTGCATTAGTTTGATGAACTGTATTAGTTTGAGGGTCTGTATTAGTTTGATGGACTGTATTAGTTTGATGACCTGTATTAGTTTGATGGACTTTATTAGTTTGATGGACTGTATTAGTTTGAGGGTCTGTATTAGTTTGATGGATTGTATTAGTTTGATGGGCTGTATTAGTTTGATGGACTGTATTAGTTTGATGAACTGTATTAGTTTGATGAACTATTAGTTTGATGGACTGTATTAGTTTGATGGACTGTATCAGTTTGATGGACTGTATTAGTTTGATGAACTGTATTAGTTTGATGTACTGTATTAGTTTGAGGGACTGCATTAGTTTGATGAACTGCATTAGTTTGATGGACTGTATTAGTTTGATGAACTGTATTAGTTTGATGAACTATTAGTTTGATGGACTGTATTAGTTTGATGGACTGTATCATTTTGATGGACTGTATTAGTTTAATGAACTGTATTAGTTTTATGGACTGTATTAGTTTGATGGATTATATTAGTTTGATGGACTGTATTAGTTAGATGGACTGTATTAGTTTGATGTGCTGTATTGGTTTGATGAACTGTATTAGTTTGATGAGCTGTATTATTTTGATGGACTGTATCAGTTTGATGGACTGTATTAGTT
This sequence comes from Pristiophorus japonicus, assembly GCF_044704955.1. Lineage (NCBI taxonomy): Eukaryota > Metazoa > Chordata > Chondrichthyes > Pristiophoridae > Pristiophorus > Pristiophorus japonicus. Next base: position 6,189,073 of record NC_092004.1, on the reverse strand, counting down.
TGATTGACTGTATTAGTTTGATTGACCTTATTAGTTTGATGGGCTGTATTAGTTTGATGGATTGTATTAGTTTGATGAACTGTATTAGTTTGATGGACTGTATTAGTTTGAGGGACTGTATTAGTTTGATGGACTGTATTAGTTTGAGGGACTGTATTCGTTTGAGGGGCTGTGTTAGTTTGAGGGTCTGTATTAGTTTGATGGACTGTATTAGTTTGAGGGTCTGCATTAGTTTGAGGGACTGTATTAGTTTGAGGGACTGCATTAGTTTGATGAACTGTATTAGTTTGATGGACTGTATTAGTTTGATGGACCGTATTAGTTTGATGGACTGTATTAGTTTGAGGGTCTGTATTAGTTTGATGGACAGTTTTAGTTTGATGAACTGTATTAGTTTGATGGACTGCATTAGTTTGATGAACTGTATTAGTTTGATAGACTGTATTAGGTTGATGGACTGTATTAGTTTGATGGACTGTATTAGTTTGATGAACTGTATTAGTTTGATGGACTTTATTAGTTTGATGGAGTGTATTAGTTTGAGGGTCTGTATTAGTTTGATGGATTGTATTAGTTTGATGGTCTGTATTAGTTTGATGGACTGTATTAGTTTGATGAACTGTATTAGTTTGATGAACTATTAGTTTGGTGGACTGTATAAGTTTGAAGGACTGTATCAGTTTGATGGACTGTATTAGTATGAAGAACTGTATTAGTTTGATGGACTGTATTAGTTTGAGGGACTGCATTAGTTTGATGGACTCTATCAGTTTGATGGACTGTATTAGTTTGATGAAATGTATTAGTCTGAGGGACTGTATTAGTTTGATGGACTGTATGAGTTTGATGAACTGTATTAGTTTGATGGACTGTATTATTTTGATGGACTGTATCAGTTTTATGGACTGTATTAGTTTGATGGATTATTTTAGTTTGATGGACTGTATTAGTTAGATGGACTGTATTAGTTTGATGGGCTGTATTAGTTTGATGAACTGTATTAGTTTGATGAACTGTATTAGTTTGATGGACTGTATTAGTTTGATGGACTGTATCAGTTTGATGGACTGTATTAGTTTGATGAACTGTATTAGTTTGATGGACTGTATTAGTTTGAAGGGCTGTATTAGTTTGATGGGCTGTATTAGTTTGATGGACTGTATTAGTTTGAGGGACATTATTAGTTTGATGAACTGTATCAGTTTGATGGACTGTATTATTTTGATGGACTGTATTAGTTTGATGGAATGTATTAGTTTGATGGACTGTATTAGTTTGATTGACTATATTAGTTTGATGGGCTGTATTAGTTTGATGGATTGTATTAGTTTGATGAACTGTATTAGTTTGATGGACTGTATTAGTTTGAGGGACATTATTAGTTTGATGGACTGTATTAGTTTGATGGACTGTATTAGTTTAATGAACTGTATTAGTTTGATGGCTTGTATTAGTTTGATGGATTGTATTAGTTTGATGGGCTGTATTAATTTGATGGACTGTATTAGTTTGATGAACTGTATCAGTTTGATGGACTGTATTATTTTGATGGACTGTATTAATTTGATGGACTGTATTAGTTTGATGGATTGTATTAGTTTGATGAACTGTATTAGTTTGATGGTCTGTATTAGTTTAATCGGCTGTATTAGTTTGGGGGACTGCATTAGTTTGATGAACTGTATTAGTTTGATGGGCTGTATTAGTTTGAGGGACTGCATTAGTTTGAGGGAATGTATTAGTTTGATGAACTGTATTAGTTTGAGGGACTGCATTAGTTTGATGGACTCTATCAGTTTGATAGACTGTATTTTTTTGAGGGACTGTATTAGTTTGAGGGACTGTATTAGTTTGATGGCCTGTATCAGTTTGATGGACTGTATTTTTTTGATGGACTGTATTCCTTTGATGGACTGTATTAGTTTGATTGACTGTATTAGTTTGATGGGCTTTATTAGTTTGATGGACTGTATCAATTTGATGTACTGTATTAGTTTGATGAACTGTATTAGTTTGATGGACTGTATTAGTTTGATGGGCTGTATTAATTTGATGGATTGTATTAGTTTGATGGACTGTATTATTTGATGAACTGTATCAGTTTGATGGACTGTATTATTTTGATGAACTGTATTAATTTGATGAACTGTATTAGTTTGATTGACTGCATTAGTTTGATTGACCTTATTAGTTTGATGGGCTGTATTAGTTTGATGGATTGTATTAGTTTGATGAAATGTATTAGTTTGAGGGACTGTATTAGTTTGAGGGACTGCATTAGTTTGTGGGAATGTATTAGTTTGATGAACTGTATTAGTTCGAGGGACTGCATCAGTTTGATGGACTGTATCAGTTTGATAGACTGTATTTTTTTGAGGGACTGTATTAGTTTGAGGGACTGTATTAGTTTGATGGGCTGTATTAGTTTGATGGACTGTATTAGTTTGAGGGACATTATTAGTTTGATGGACTGTATTCGGTTGATGGGCTGTATTAGTTTGATGAACTGTATTAGTTTAATGAACTGCATTAGTTTGATGGACGGTAATAGTTTGATGGGCTGTATCAGTATGATGGACTGTATTAGTTTGATGAACTGTATTAGTTTGATGGACTGTATTAGTTTGATGGACTATATTAGTTTGATGAGCTGTATTAATTTGATGAACTGTATCAGTTTGATGGACTGTATTAATTTGATGGACTGTATTAGTTTGATGGGCTGTATTAGTTTGATGGATTGTATTAGTTTGATTGACTGTATTAGTTTGATGGACTGTATTAGTTTGATTGACTGTATTAGTTTGATGGGCTGTATTAGTTTGATGGATTTTATTAGTTTGATGAACTGTATTAGTTTGACGGACTGTATTAGATTAATCGGCTGTATTAGTTTGAGGGACTGCATTAGTTTGATGAACTGTATTAGTTTGAGTGTCTGCATTAGTTTGAGAGACTGTATTAGTTTGAGGGACTGCATTAGTTTGATGAACTGTATTAGTTTGATGGACTGTATTAATTTGATGGACTGTATTAGTTTGATGGACTGTAATAGTTTAATCGGCTGTATTAGTTTGAGGGACTGCATTAGTTTGATGAACTGTATTACTTTGATGGGCTGTATTTGTTTGAGGGACTGCGGAATTTGAGGGAATGTATTAGTTTGATGAACTGTATTAATTTGAGGGACTGCATTAGTTTGATGGACTCTATCAGTTTGATAGACTGTAATTTTTTGAGGGAATGTATTAGTTTGAGGGACTGTATTAGTTTCATGGGCTGTATCAGTTTCATGGACTGAATTTTTGATGGACTGTATTAGTTTGATGGACTGTATAAGTTTGATGGACTGTATTAGTTTGATTGACTGTATAAGTTTGATGGGCTGTATTAGTTTGATGGATTGTATTAGTTTGATGAACTGTATTAGTTTGACGGACTGTATTAGTTTAATCGGCTGTGTTAGTTTGAGGGACTGCATTAGTTGGATGAAGTGTATTAGTTTGAGGGACGGCATTAGTTTGAGGGACTTTATCAGTTTGAGGGACTGCATTACTTTGATGAACTGCATTAGTTTGATGGACTGTATTAATTTGATGGACTGTATTAGTTTGAGGGTCTGTATTAGTTTGATGGACAGTATTAGTTTGATGAACTGGATTAGTTTGATGAACTGCAATAGTTTGATGAACTGTATTAGTTTGTTGGACTATATTAGTTTGATGGACTGTGTTAGTTTGATGGACTGTATTAGTTTGACGGTCTGTATTAGTTTGATGGACAGTATTAGTTTGATGATCTGTATTAGTTTGATGGACTGTATTAGTTTGATGAACTGTATTAGTTTGATGGACTTTATTAGTTTGATGGACTGTATTAGTTTGATGGACTGTATCAGTTTGATGGGCTGTATTAGTTTGATGGACTGTATTGGGTTGAGGGACATTATTATTTTGATGGACTGTATTAGTTTGATGGACTGTATTAGTTTGATGGACTGCATTAGTTTGATGGACTGTATCAGTTTGATAGACTGTATTTTTTTGAGGGACTGTATTAGTTTGAGAGACAGTATTAGTTTGATGGACTGTATTAGTTGGAGGGACATTATTAGTTTGATGGACTGTATTAGGTTGATGGACTCTATTAGTTTGATGAACTGTATTAGTTTGATGGACAGTATTAGTTTGATGGATTGTATTAGTTTGATGAGCTTTATTAATTTGATGCACTGTATTAGTTTGATGAACTGTATCAGTTTGATGGACTGTATTATTTTGATGGACTGTATTAATTTGATGGACTGTATTAGTTTGAGGGACTGCATTAGTTTGAGGGAATGTATTAGTTTGATGAACTGTATTAGTTTGTGGGACTGCATTAGTTTGATGGACTCTGTCAGTTTGATAGACTGTATTTTTTTGAGGGACTGTATTAGTTTGATGGACTGTATTCGTTTCATGGGCTGTATCAGTTTGATGGACTGTATTTTTTGATGGACTGTATTAGTTTGATGGACTGTATTAGTTTGATGGACTGTATTAGTTTGATTGACTGTATTAGTTTGATGGGCTGTATTAGTTTGATGGATTGTATTAGTTTGATGAACTGTATTAATTTGACGGACTGTATTCGTTTAATCGGCTGTATTAGTTTGAGGGACTGCATTAGTTTGAGGGACTGTATTAGTTTGAGGGACTGCATTAGTTTGATGAACTGTATTAGTTTGATGGACTGTATTAATTTGATGGACTGTATTAGTTTGATGGACTGTAATAGTTTAATCGGCTGCAATAGTTTGAGGTACTGCATTAGTTTGATGAACTGTATTAGTTTGATAGGCTGTATTAGTTTGAGGGACTGCGTAATTTGAGGGAATGTATTAGTTTGATGAACTGTATTAGTTTGAGGGACTGCATTAGTTTGATGGACTCTATCAGTTTGATAGACTGTAATTTTTTGAGGGACTGTATTAGTTTGAGGGACTGTATTAGTTTGATGGGCTGTATCAGTTTGATGGACTGTATTTTTTTGATGGACTGTATTAGTTTGATGGACTGTATTAGTTTGATGGACTGTATTTGTTTGATTGACTGTATTAGTTTGATGGGCTGTATTAGTTTGATGGATTGTATTAGTTTGATGAACCGTATTAGTTTTACGGACTGTATTAGTTTAATCGGCTGTATTAGTTTGAGGGACTGCATTAGTTGGATGAACTGTATTAGTTTGAGGGACTGCATTAGTTTGAGGGACTGTATTAGTTTGAGGGACTGCATTAGTTTGATGAGCTGTATTAGTTTGATGGACTGTATCAGTTTGATGGACTGTATTATTTTGATGGACTGTATTAATTTGATGGACTGTATTAGTTTGATGGACTGTATTAGTTTGTTTGACTGTATTAGTTTGATGGATTGTATTAGTTTGATGAACTGTATTAGTTTGATGGACTGTATTAGTTTAATCGGCTGTATTAGTTTGAGGGTCTGCATTAGTTTCATGAACTGTATTAGTTTGATGGGCTGTATTAGTTTGAGAGACTGCATTAGTTTGAGGGAATGTATTAGTTTGATGAACTGTATTAGTTTGTAGGACTGCATTAGTTTGATGGACTGTGTTAGTTTGATGGACTGTATTAGTTTGAGGGTCTGTATTAGTTTGATGGACAGTATTAGTTTGATGATCTGTATTAGTTTGATGGACTTTATAAGTTTGATGGACTGTATTAGTTTGAAGGACTGTATTAGTTTAATCGGCTGTATTAGTTTGAGGGACTGCATTAGTTTGATGAACTGTATTAGTTTGACGGGCTGTATTAGTTTGAGGGACTGCATTAGTTTGAGGGAATGTATTAGTTTGATGGGCTGGATCAGTTTGATGGACTGTATTTTTTGATGGACTGTATTTGTTTGATGGACTGTATTAGTTTGATGGACTGTATTAGTTTGATGGATTGTATTAGTTTGATGAAATGTATTAGTTTGACGGACTGTATTAGTTTAATCGGCTGTATTAGTTTGAGGGACTGCATTAGTTGGATGAACTGTATTAGTTTGAGGGACGGCATTAGTTTGAGGGACTTTATTAATTTGAGGGACAGCATTAGTTTGATGGACTGTATTAATTTGATGGACTGTATTAGTTTGTGGGTCTGTATTAGTTTGATGGACAGTATTAGTTTGATGAACTGTATTAGTTTGATGAACTGCATTAGTTTGATGAAATGTATTAGTTTGATGGACTATATTAGTTTGATGGACTCTGTTAGTTTGATGGACTGTATTAGTTTGACGGTCTGTATTAGTTTGATGGACTTTATTAGTTTGATGGACTGTATTAGTTTGATGGACTGTATCAGTTTGATGGGCTGTATTAGTTTGATGGTCTGTATTAGTTTGAGGGACATTATTAGTTTGATGGACTGTATTAGTTTGATGGACTGTATTAGTTTGATGGACTGCATTAGTTTGATGGACTGCATCAGTTTAATAGACTGTATTTTTTTGAGGGACTGTATTAGTTTGAGAGACTGTATTTTTTGATGGACTGTATTAGTTTGATGGATTGTATTAGTTTGATGGACTGTATTTGTTTGATTGACTGTATTAGTTTGATGGGCTGTATTAGTTTGATGGATTGTATTAGTTTGATGAACTGTATTAATTTGACGGACTGTATTAGTGTAATCGGCTGTATTAGTTTGAGGGACTGCATTAGTTTGATGAACTGTATTAGTTTGAGGGACTGCATTAGATTGAGGGACTGTATTAGTTTGAGGGACTGCATTAGTTTGATGAACTGTATTAGTTTGATGGACTGTATTAATTTGATGGACTGTATTAGTTTGATGGACTGTAATAGTTTAATCGGCTGTATTAGTTTCAGGGACTGCATTAGTTTGATGAACTGTATTAGTTTGATGGGCTGTATTAGTTTGAGGGACTGCGTAATTTGAGGGAATGTATTAGTTTGATGAACTGTATGAGTTTGAGGGACTGCATTAGTTTGATGGACTCTATCAGTTTGATAGACTGTAATTTTTTGAGGGACTGTATTAGTTTGAGGGACTGTATTAGTTTGATGGGCTGTATCAGTTTGATGGACTGTATTTTTTTGATGGACTGTATTAGTTTGATGGACTGTAATAGTTTGACGGACTGTATTTGTGTGATTGACTGTATTAGTTTGATGGGCTGTAATAGTTTGATGGATTGTATTAGTTTGATGAACTGTATTAGTTTGACTGACTGTATAAGTTTAATCGGCTGTATTAGTTTGAGGGACTGCGTTAGTTGGATGAACTGTATTAGTTTGAGGGACTGCATTATTTTGAGGGACTGTATTAGTTTGAGGGACTGCATTAGTTTGATGAACTGTATTAGTTTGATGGACCGTATTAATTTGATGGACTGTATTAGTTTCAGGGTCTGTATTAGTTTGATGGACAGTATTAGTTTGATGAACTGTATTAGTTTGATGAACTGTATTAGTTTGATGGACTGTATTAGTTTGATGGACTCTGTTAGTTTGATGGACTGTATTAGTTTGACGGTCTGTATTAGTTTGATGGACTTTATTAGTTTGATGGACTGTATTAGTTTGATGGACTGTATCAGTTTGATGGGCTGTAATAGTTTGATGGACTGTATTAGTTTGAGGGACATTATTAGTTTGATGGACTTTATTAGTTTGATGGACTGTATTACTTTGATGGACTGCATTAGTTTGATGGACTGTATCTGTTTGATAGAATGTATTTTTTGAGGGACTGCATTAGTTTGAGAGACTGTATTAGTTTGATAGGCTGTATTAGTTTGATGGACTGTATTAGTTTGAGGGACATTATTAGTTTGATGGACTGTATTAGGTTGATGGACTGTATTAGTATGATGAACTGTATTAGTTTGATGGACAGTTTTAGTTTGATGGATTGTATTAGTTTGATGGGCTCTATTAATTTGAGGGACTGTATTAGTTTGATGAACTGTATCAGTTTGATGGACTGTATTATTTTGTTGGACTGTATTAATTTGATGGACTGTGTTAGTTTGATGGACTGTATTAGTTTGTTTGACTGTATTAATCTGATGGGCTGTATTAGTTTGATGGATTGTATTAGTTTGATGAACTGTGTTAGTTTGATGGACTGTATTAGTTTAATCGGCTGTATTAGTTTGAGGGACTGCATTAGTTTGATGAACTGTATTAGTTTGATGGGCTGTATTAGTTTGAGGGACTGCATTAGTTTGAGGGAATGTATTAGTTTGAGGGACTGTATTAGTTTGATGGGCTGTATCAGTTTGATGGACTGTATTTTTTTGATGGACTATTAGTTTGATGGACTGTATTAGTTTGATGGACTGTATTAGTTTGATTGACTGTATTAGTTTGATGGGCTGTATTAGTTTGATGGATTGTATTAGTTTGATGAACTGTATTAATTTGACCGACTGTATTAGTGTAATCGGCTGTATTAGTTTGAGGGACTGCATTAGTTTGATGAACTGTATTAGTTTGAGGGACTGCATTAGATTGAGGGACTGTATTAGTTTGAGGGACTGCATTCGTTTGATGAACTGTATTAGTTTGATGGACTGTATTAGTTTGATGGACTGTAATAGTTTAATCGTCTGTATTAGTTTCAGGGACTGCATTAGTTTGATGAACTGTATTAGTTTGATGGGCTGTATTAGTTTGAGGGACTGCGTAATTTGAGCGAATGTATTAGTTTGATGAACTGTATGAGTTTGAGGGACTGCATTAGTTTGATGGACTCTATCAGTTTGATAGACTGTAATTTTTTGAGGGACTGTATTAGTTTGAGGGACTGTATTAGTTTGATGGGCTGTATCAGTTTGATGGACTGCATTTTTTTGATGGACTGTATTAGTTTGATGGACTGTAATAGTTTGATGGACTGTATTTGTTTGATTGACTGTATTAGTTTGATGGGCTGTATTAGTTTGATGGATTGTATTAGTTTGATGAACTGTATTAGTTTGACTGACTGTATAAGTTTAATCGGCTGTATTAGTTTGAGGGACTGCGTTAGTTGGATGAACTGTATTAGTTTGAGGGACTGCATTATTTTAAGGGACTGTATTAGTTTCAGGGACTGCATTAGTTTGATGAACTGTATTAGTTTGATGGGCTGTATTAGTTTGAGGGACTGCGTAATTTGAGGGAATGTATTAGTTTGATGAACTGTATGAGTTTGAGGGACTGCATTAGTTTGATGGACTCTATCAGTTTGATAGACTGTAATTTTTTGAGGGACTGTATTAGTTTGAGGGACTGTATTAGTTTGATGGGCTGTATCAGTTTGATGGATTGTATTTTTTTGATGGACTGTATTAGTTTGATGGACTGTAATAGTTTGATGGACTGTATTTGTTTGATTGACTGTATTTGTTTGATGGGCTGTATTATTTTGATGGATTGTATTAGTTTGATGAACTGTATTAGTTTGACTGACTGTATAAGTTTAATCGGCTGTATTAGTTTGAGAGACTGCATTAGTTGGATGAACTGTATTAGTTTGAGGGACTGCATTATTTTGAGGGACTGTATTAGTTTGAGGGACTGCATTAGTTTGATGAACTGTATTAGTTTGATGGACTGTATTAATTTGATGGACTGTATTAGTTTCAGGGTCTGTATTAGTTTGATGGACAGTATTAGTTTGATGAACTGTATTAGTTTGATGAAATGTATTAGTTTGATGGACTGTATTAGTTTGATGGACTGTGTTAGTTTGATGGACTGTATTAGTTTGAGCGTCTGTATTAGTTTGATGGACAGTATTAGTTTGATGATCTGTATTAGTTTGATGGACTGTATCAGTTTGATGGGCTGTATTAGTTTGATGGACTGTATTAGTTTGAGGGACATGATTAGTTTGATGGACTGTACTAGGTTGATGGACTGTATTAGTTTGATGGACTGTATTAGTTTAATCGGCTGTATTAGTTTGAGGGACTGCATTAGTTTGTTGAACTGTATTAGTTTGATGGGCTGTATTAGTTTGAGGGACTGCATTAGTTTGAGGGAATATATTAGTTTGATGGGCTGTATCAGTATGATGGACTGTATTTTTTGATGGACTGTATTAGTTTGATGGACTGTATTAGTTTGATGGACTGTATTAGTTTGATGGGCTGTATTAGTTTGATGGATTGTATTAGTTTGATGAACTGTATTAGTTTGACGGACTGTATTAGTTTAATCGGCTGAATTAGTTACAGGGACTGCATTAGTTGGATGAACTGTATTAGTTTGAGGGTCGGCATTAGTTTGAGGGACTTTATTAGTTTGAGGGACTGCATTAGTTTGATGAACTGCATTAGTTTGATGGACTGTATTAATTTGATGGACTGTATTAGTTTGTGGGTCTGTATTAGTTTGATGGACAGTATTAGTTTGATGAACTGTATTAGTTTAATGGACTGTATTAGTTTGATGGACTGTATTAGTTTGATGGACTGTATTAGTTTGATTGACTGTATTAGTTTGATGGGCTGTATTAGTTTGATGGACTGTATTAGTTTGATTGACTGTATTAGTTTGATGGGCTGTATTAGTTTGATGGATTGTATTAGTTTGATTAACTGTATTAATTTGACGGACTGTATTAGTGTAATCGGCTGTATTAGTTTGAGGGACTGCATTAGTTTGATGAACTTTATTAATTTGATGGACTGTATTAGTTTGATGGACTGTAATAGTTTAATCAGCTGTGTTAGTTTCAGGGACTGCATTCGTTTGATGAACTGTATTAGTTTGATGGGCTGTATTAGTTTGAGGGACTGCGTAATTTGAGGGAATGCATTAGTTTGATGAACTGTATGAGTTTGAGGGACTGCATTAGTTTGATGGACTCTCTCAGTTTGATAGACTGTAATTTTTTGAGGGACTGTATTAGTTTGAGGGACTGTATTAGTTTGATGGGCTGTATCAGTTTGATGGACTGTATTTTTTTGATGGACTGTATTAGTTTGATGGACTGTAATAGTTTGATGGACTGTATTTGTTTGATTGACTGTATTTGTTTGATGGGCTGTATTAGTTTGATGGATTGTATTAGTTTGATGAACTGTATTAGTTTGACTGACTGTATAAGTTTAATCGGCTGTATTAGTTTGAGGGACTGCATTAGTTGGATGAACTGTATTAGTTTGACTGACTGTATAAGTTTAATCGGCTGTATTAGTTTGAGGGACTGCATTAGTTGGATGAACTGTATTAGTTTGAGGGACTGCATTAGTTTGAGGGACTGTATTAGTTTGAGGGACTGCATTAGTTTGATGAACTGTATTAGTTTGATGGACTGTATTAATTTGATGGACTGTATTAGTTTCAGGGTCTGTATTAGTTTGATGGACAGTATTAGTTTGATGAACTGTATTAGTTTGATGAACTGTATTAGTTTGATGGACTGTATCAGTTTGATGGACTGTATTTTTTGATTGACTGTATTAGTTTGATGGACTGTATTAGTTTGATGGACTGTATTAGTTTGATTGACTGTATTAGTTTGATGGGCTGTATTAGTTTGATGAATTGTATTAGTTTGATGAACTGTATTAGTTTGACGGACTGTATTAGTTTAATCGGCTGAATTAGTTACAGGGACTGCATTAGTTGGATGAACTGTATTAGTTTGAGGGACGGCATTAGTTTGAGGGACTTTATTAGTTTGAGGGACTGCATTAGTTTGATGAACTGCATTAGTTTGATGGACTGTATTAATTTGATGGACTGTATTAGTTTGTGGATCTGTATTTGTTTGATAGACTGTATTAGTTTGATGAACTGTATTAGTTTGATGGACTGTATTAGTTTGATGGACTGTATTAGTTTGATGGACTGTATTAGTTTGATTGACTGTATTAGTTTGATGGGCTGTATTAGTTTGATGGATTGTATTAGTTTGATGAACTGTATTAATTTGACGGACTGTATTAGTGTAATCGGCTGTATTAGTTTGAGGGACTGCATTAGTTTGATGAACTGTATTAGTTTGAGGGACTGCATTAGATTGAGGGACTGTATTAGTTTGAGGGACTGCATTAGTTTGATGAACTGTATTAGTTTGATGGACTGTATTAATTTGATGGACTGTATTAGTTTGATGGACTGTAATAGTTTAATCGTCTGTATTAGTTTCAGGGACTGCATTAGTTTGATGAACTGTATTAGTTTGATGGGCTGTATTAGTTTGAGGGACTGCGTAATTTGAGGGAATGTATTAGTTTGATGAACTGTATGAGTTTGAGGGACTGCATTAGTTTGATGGACTCTATCAGTTTGATAGACTGTAATTTTTTGAGGGACTGTATTAGTTTGAGGGACTGTATTAGTTTGATGGGCTGTATCAGTTTGATGGACTGTATTTTTTTGATGGACTGTATTAGTTTGATGGACTGTAATAGTTTGACGGACTGTATTTGTGTGATTGACTGTATTAGTTTGATGGGCTGTAATAGTTTGATGGATTGTATTAGTTTGATGAACTGTATTAGTTTGACTGACTGTATAAGTTTAATCGGCTGTATTAGTTTGAGGGACTGCGTTAGTTGGATGAACTGTATTAGTTTGAGGGACTGCATTATTTTGAGGGACTGTATTAGTTTGAGGGACTGCATTAGTTTGATGAACTGTATTAGTTTGATGGACCGTATTAATTTGATGGACTGTATTAGTTTCATGGTCTGTATTAGTTTGATGGACAGTATTAGTTTGATGAACTGTATTAGTTTGATGAACTGTATTAGTTTGATGGACTTTATTAGTTTGATGGACTGTATTAGTTTGACGGTCTGTATTAGTTTGATGGACTTTATTAGTTTGATGGACTGTATTAGTTTGATGGACTGTATCAGTTTGATGGGCTGTAATAGTTTGATGGACTGTATTAGTTTGAGGGACATTATTAGTTTGATGGACTGTATTAGTTTGATGGACTGTATTACTTTGATGGACTGCATTAGTTTGATGGACTGTATCAGTTTGATAGAATGTATTTTTTGAGGGACTGTATTAGTTTGAGAGACTGTATTAGTTTGATAGGCTGTATTAGTTTGATGGACTGTATTAGTTTGAGGGACATTATTAGTTTGATGGACTGTATTAGGTTGATGGACTGTATTAGTTTGATGAACTGTATTAGTTTGATGGACAGTTTTAGTTTGATGGATTGTATTAGTTTGATGGGCTCTATTAATTTGAGGGACTGTATTAGTTTGATGAACTGTATCAGTTTGATGGACTGTATTATTTTGTTGGACTGTATTAATTTGATGGACTGTGTTAGTTTGATGGACTGTATTAGTTTGTTTGACTGTATTAATCTGATGGGCTGTATTAGTTTGATGGATTGTATTAGTTTGATGAACTGTGTTAGTTTGATGGACTGTATTATTTTAATCGGCTGTATTAGTTTGAGGGACTGCATTAGTTTGATGAACTGTATTAGTTTGATGGGCTGTATTAGTTTGAGGGACTGCATTAGTTTGATGGGCTGTATCAGTTTGATGGACTGGATTTTTTTGATGGACTGTATTAGTTTGATGGACTGTATTAGTTTGATGGACTGTATTAGTTTGATTGACTGTATTAGTTTGATGGGCTGTATTAGTTTGATGGATTGTATTAGTTTGATGAACTGTATTAATTTGACCGACTGTATTAGTGTAATCGGCTGTATTAGTTTGAGGGACTGCATTAGTTTGAGGGACTGTATTAGTTTGAGGGACTGCATTAGATTGATGAACTGTATTAGTTTGATGGACTGTATTAGTTTGATGGACTGTAATAGTTTAATCGGCTGTATTAGTTTCAGGGACTGCATTAGTTTGATGAACTGTATTAGTTTGATGGGCTGTATTAGTTTGAGGGACTGCGTAATTTGAGGGAATGTATTAGTTTGATGAACTGTATGAGTTTGAGGGACTGCATTAGTTTGATGGACTCTATCAGTTTGATAGACTGTAAATTTTTGAGGGACTGTATTAGTTTGAGGGACTGTATTAGTTTGATGGGCTGTATCAGTTTGATGGACTGTATTTTTTTGATGGACTGTATTAGTTTGATGGACTGTAATAGTTTGATGGACTGTATTTGTTTGATTGACTGTATTAGTTTGATGGGCTGTATTAGTTTGATGGATTGTATTAGTTTGATGAACTGTATCAGTTTGACTGACTGTATAAGTTTAATCGGCTGTATTAGTTTGAGGGACTGCGTTAGTTGGATGAACTGTATTAGTTTGAGGGACTGCATTATTTTGAGGGACTGTATTAGTTTGAGGGACTGCATTAGTTTGATGAACTGTATTAGTTTGATGGACCGTATTAATTTGATGGACTGTATTAGTTTCAGGGTCTGTATTAGTTTGATGGACAGTATTAGTTTGATGGACTGTATTAGTTTGAGGGACATTATTAGTTTGATGGACTGTATCAGTTTTATGGGCTGTATTAGTTTGATGGACTGTATTAGTTTGAGGGACATTATTAGTTTGATGGACTGTATTAGTTTGATGAACTGTATTAGTTTGATGGACTTTATTAGTTTGATGGACTGTATTAGTTTGATGGACTGTATCAGTTTTATGGGCTGTATTAGTTTGATGGACTGTATTAGTTTGAAGGACATTATTAGTTTGATGGACTGTACTAGGTTGATGGACTTTATTAGTTTGATGGACTCTATTAGTTTAATCGGCTGTATTAGTTTGAGGGACTGCATTAGTTTGATGAACTGTATTAGTTTGATGGGCTGTATTAGTTTGAGGGACTGCATTAGTTTGAGGGAATATATTAGTTTGATGGGCTGTATCAGTTTGATGGACTGTATTTTTTGATGGACTGTATTAGTTTGATGGACTGTATTAGTTTGATGGACTGTATTAGTTTGATGGGCTGTATTAGTTTGATGGATTGTATTAGTTTGATGAACTGTATTAGTTTGACGGACTGTATTAGTTTAATCGGCTGAATTAGTTACAGGGACTGCATTAGTTGGATGAACTGTATTAGTTTGAGGGACGGCATTAGTTTGAGGGACTTTATTAGTTTGAGGGACTGCATTAGTTTGATGAACTGCATTAGTTTGATGGACTGTATTAATTTGATGGACTGTATTAGTTTGTGGGTCTGTATTAGTTTGATGGACAGTATTAGTTTGATGAACTGTATTAGTTTGATGGACTGTATTAGTTTGATGGACTGTATTAGTTTGATGGACTGTATTAGTTTGATTGACTGTATTAGTTTGATGGGCTGTATTAGTTTGATGGATTGTATTAGTTTGATTAACTGTATTAATTTGACGGACTGTATTAGTGTAATCGGCTGTATTAGTTTGAGGGACTGCATTAGTTTGACGAACTGTATTAGTTTGATGGACTGTATTAATTTCATCGACTGTATTAGTTTGATGGACTGTAATAGTTTAATCAGATGTGTTAGTTTCAGGGACTGCATTAGTTTGATGAACTGTATTAGTTTGATGGGCTGTATTAGTTTGAGGGACTGCGTAATTTGAGGGAATGTATTAGTTTGATGAACTGTATGAGTTTGAGGGACTGCATTAGTTTGATGGACTCTATCAGTTTGATAGACTGTAATTTTTTGAGGGACTGTATTAGTTTGAGGGACTGTATTAGTTTGATGGGCTGTATCAGTTTGATGGACTGTATTTTTTTGATGGACTGTATTAGTTTGATGGACTGTAATAGTTTGATGGACTGTATTTGTTTGATTGACTGTATTTGTTTGATGGGCTGTATTAGTTTGATGGATTGTATTAGTTTGATGAACTGTATTAGTTTGACTGACTGTATAAGTTTAATCGGCTGTATTAGTATGAGGGACTGCATTAGTTGGATGAACTGTATTAGTTTGACTGACTGTATAAGTTTAATCGGCTGTATTAGTTTGAGGGACTGCATTAGTTGGATGAACTGTATTAGTTTGATGGACTGTATTATTTTGAGGGACTGTATTAGTTTCAGGGTCTGTATTAGTTTGATGGACAGTATTAGTTTGATGAACTGTATTAGTTTGATGAACTGTATTAGTTTGATGGACTGTATCAGTTTGATGGACTGTATTTTTTGATGGACTGTATTAGTTTGATGGACTGTATTAGTTTGATGGACTGTATTAGTTTGATTGACTGTATTAGTTTGATGGGCTGTATTAGTTTGATGAATTGTATTAGTTTGATGAACTGTATTAGTTTGACGGACTGTATTAGTTTAATCGGCTGAATTACTTACAGGTACTGCATTAGTTGGATGAACTGTATTAGTTTGAGGGACGGCATTAGTTTGAGGGACTTTATTAGTTTGAGGGACTGCATTAGTTTGATGAACTGCATTAGTTTGATGGACTGTATTAATTTGATGGACTGTATTAGTTTGTGGATCTGTATTAGTTTGATAGACTGTATTAGTTGATGAACTGTATTAGTTTGATGGACTGTATTAGTTTGATGGACTGTATTAGTTTGATGGACTGTATTAGTTTGATTGACTGTATTAGTTTGATGGGCTGTATTAGTTTGATGGATTGTATTAGTTTGATGAACTGTATTAATTTGACGGACTGTATTAGTGTAATCGGCTGTATTAGTTTGAGGGACTGCATTAGTTTGATGAACTGTATTAGTTTGAGGGACTGCATTAGATTGAGGGACTGTATTAGTTTGAGGGACTGCATTAGTTTGATGAACTGTATTAGTTTGATGGACTGTATTAATTTGATGGACTGTATTAGTTTGATGGACTGTAATAGTTTAATCGTCAGTATTAGTTTCAGGGACTGCATTAGTTTGATGAACTGTATTAGTTTGATGGGCTGTATTAGTTTGAGGGACTGCGTAATTTGAGGGAATGTATTAGTTTGATGAACTGTATGAGTTTGAGGGACTGCATTAGTTTGATGGACTCTATCAGTTTGATAGACTGTAATTTTTTGAGGGACTGTATTAGTTTGAGGGACTGTATTAGTTTGATGGGCTGTATCAGTTTGATGGATTGTATTTTTTTGATGGACTGTATTAGTTTGATGGACTGTAATAGTTTGATGGACTGTATTTGTTTGATTGACTGTATTTGTTTGATGGGCTGTATTATTTTGATGGATTGTATTAGTTTGATGAACTGTATTAGTTTGACTGACTGTATAAGTTTAATCGGCTGTATTAGTTTGAGAGACTGCATTAGTTGGATGAACTGTATTAGTTTGAGGGACTGCATTATTTTGAGGGACTGTATTAGTTTGAGGGACTGCATTAGTTTGATGAACTGTATTAGTTTGATGGACTGTATTAATTTGATGGACTGTATTAGTTTCAGGGTCTGTATTAGTTTGATGGACAGTATTAGTTTGATGAACTGTATTAGTTTGATGAACTGTATTAGTTTGATGGACTGTATTAGTTTGATGGACTGTGTTAGTTTGATGGACTGTATTAGTTTGAGCGTCTTTATTAGTTTGATGGATAGTATTAGTTTGATGATCTGTATTAGTTTGATGGACTGTATTAGTTTGATGAACTGTATTAGTTTGATGGACTTTATTAGTTTGATAGACTGTATTAGTTTGATGGACTGTATCAGTTTGATGGGCTGTATTAGTTTGATGGACTGTATTAGTTTGAGGGACATTATTAGTTTGATGGACTGTATTAGGTTGATGGACTGTATTAGTTTGATGGACTGTATTAGTTCAGTCGGCTGTATTAGTTTGAGGGACTGCATTAGTTTGATGAACTGTATTAGTTTGATGGGCTGTATTAGTTTGAGGGACTGCATTAGTTTGAGGGAATATATTAGTTTGATGGGCTGTATCAGTTTGATGGACTGTATTTTTTGATGGACTGTATTAGTTTGATGGACTGTATTAGTTTGATGGACTGTATTAGTTTGATTGACTGTATTAGTTTGATGGGCTGTATTAGTTTGATGGATTGTATTAGTTTGATGAACTGTATTAGTTTGACGGACTGTATTAGTTTAATCGGCTGTATTAGTTTGAGGGACTGCATTAGTTGAATGAACTGTATTAGTTTGAGGGACGGCATTAGTTTGAGGGACTTTATTAGTTTGAGGGACTGCATTAGTTTGATGAACTGCATTAGTTTGATGGACTGTATTAATTTGATGAACTGTATTAGTTTGTGGGTCTGTATTAGTTTGATGGACAGTATTAGTTTGATGAACTGTATTATTTTGATGAACTGCATTAGTTTGATGAACTGTATTAGTTTGATGGACTATATTAGTTTGATGGACTGTGTTAGTTTGATGGACTGTATTAGTTTGACGGTCTGTATTAGTTTGATGGACAGCATTAGTTTGATGATCTGTATTAGTTTGATGGACTGTATTAGTTTGATGAACTGTATTAGTTTGATGGACTTTATTAGTTTGATGGACTGTATTAATTTGATGGACTGTATCAGTTTGATGGGCTGTATTAGTTTGATGGACTGTATTAGTTTGAGGGGCATTATTAGTTTGATGGACTGTATTAGGTTGATGGACTGTATTAGTTTGATGGACTGCATTAGTTTGATGGACTGTATCAGTTTCATAGACTGTATTTTTTGAGGGACTGTATTAGTTTGAGAGACTGTATTAATTTGATGGACTGTATTAGTTTGATGGACCGTATTAGTTTGAATGACATTATTAGTTTGAGGGACTGTATTAGGTTGATGGACTGTATTAGTTTGATGAACTGTATTAGTTTGATGGACAGTATTAGTTTGATGGATTGTATTAGTTTGATGGGCTGTATTAATTTGAGGGACTGTATTAGTTTGATGAACTGTATCAGTTTGATGGACTGTATTATTTTGATGGACTGTATTAATTTGATGGACTGTATTAGTTTGATGGACTGTATTAGTTTGTTTGACTGTATTAGTCTGCTGGGCAGTATTAGTTTGATGGATTGTATTAGTTTGATGAACTGTATTAGTTTGATGGACTGTATTAGTTTAATCGACTGTATTAGTTTGAGGGACTGCATTAGTTTGATGAAGTATATTAGTTTGATGGGCTGTTTTAGTTTGATGGACTGCATTAGTTTGAGGGAATGTATTTGTTTGATGAACTGTATTAGTTTGAGGGACTGCATTAGTTTGATGGACTCTATCAGTTTGATAGACTGTATTTTTTTGAGGGACTGTATTAGTTTGAGGGACTGTATTAGTTTGATGGGCTGTATCAGTTTGATCGGCTGTATTTTTTTGATGGACTGTATTAGTTTGATGGACTGTATTAGTTTGATGGGCTGTATTAGTTTGATGGATTGTATTAGTTTGATGAACTGTATTAATTTGACGGACTGCATTAGTTTAATCGGCTGTATTAGTTTGAGGGACTGCATTAGTTTGATGAACTGTATTAGTTTGAGGGACTGCATTAGATTGAGGTACTGTATTAGTCTGAGGGACTGCATTAGTTTGATGAACTGTATTAGTTTGATGGACTGTATTAATTTGATGGACTGTATTAGTTTGATGGACTGTAATAGTTTAATCGGCTGTATTAGTTTGAGGGACTGCATTAGCTTGATGAACTGTATTAGTTTGATGGGCTGTATTAGTTTGAAGGACTGCGTAATTTGAGGGAATGGATTAGTTTGATGAACTGTATTAGTTTGAGGGACTGCATTAGTTTGATGGACTCTATCAGTTTGATAGACTGTAATTTTTTGAGGGACTGTATTAGTTTGAGGGACTGTATTAGTTTGATGGGCTGTATCAGTTTGATGGACTGTATTTTTTTGATGGACTGTATTAGTTTGATGGACTGTATTCGTTTGATGAACTGTATTTGTTTGATTGACTGTATTAGTTTGATGGGCTGTATTAGTTTGATGGATTGTATTAGTTTGATGAACTGTATTAGTTTGACGGACTGTATTAGTTTAATCGGCTGTATTAGTTTGAGGGACTGCATTAGTTGGATGAACTGTATTAGTTTGAGGGACTGCATTAGTTTGAGGGACTGTATTAGTTTGAGGGACTGCATTAGTTTGATGAACTGTATTAGTTTGATGGACTGTATTAATTTGATGGACTGTATTAGTTTCAGGGTCTGTATTAGTTTGATGGACAGTATTAGTTTGATGAACTGCATTAGATTGATGAACTGTATTAGTTTGATGGACTGTATTAGTTTGATGGGCTCTGTTAGTTTAATGGACTGTATTAGTTTGAGGGTCTGTAGTGGTTTGATGGACAGTATTAGTTTGATGATCTGTATTAGTTTGATGGACTGTATTAGTTTGATGAACTGTATTAGTTTGATGGACTTTATTAGTTTGATGGACCGTATTAGTTTGATGGACTGTATCAGTTTGATGGGCTGTATTAGTTTGATGGACTGTATTAGTTTGAGGGACATTATTAGTTTGATGGACTGTATTAGGTTGATGGACTGTATTAGTTTGATGGACTGTATTAGTTTAATCGGCTGTATTAGTTTGAGGGACTGCATTAGTTGGATGAACTGTATTAGTTTGAGGGACTGCATTAGTTTGAGGGACTGTATTAGTTTGAGGGACTGCATTAGTTTGATGAACTGTATTAGTTTGATGGACTGTATTAATTTGATGGACTGTATTAGTTTCAGGGTCTGTATTAGTTTGATGGACAGTATTAGTTTGATGAACTGCATTAGATTGATGAACTGTATTAGTTTGATGGACTGTATTAGTTTGATGGACTCTGTTAGTTTGATGGACTGTATTAGGTTGAGGGTCTGTAGTGGTTTGATGGACAGTATTAGTTTGATGATCTGTATTAATTTGATGGACTGTATTAGTTTGATGAACTGTATTAGTTTGATGGACTTTATTAGTTTGATGGACCGTATTAGTTTGATGGACTGTGTCAGTTTGATGGGCTGTATTAGTTTGATGGACTGTATTAGTTTGAGGGACATTATTAGTTTGATGGACTATATTAGGTTGATGGACTGTATTAGTTTGATGGACTGTATTAGTTTAATCGGCTGTATTAGTTTGAGGGCCTGCATTAGTTTGATGAACTGTATTAGTTTGATGGGCTGTATTAGTTTGAGGGACTGCATTAGTTTGAGGGAATGTATTAGTTTGATGAACTGTATTAGCTTGTTGGACTGTATTAGTTTGATGGACTGTATTAGTTTGATGTGCTGTATTAGTTTGATGGACTGTATTAGTTTGATGGACTGTATTAGTTTGATGGGCTGTATTAGTTTCATGGACTGTATTGGTTTGAGGGACTTTATTAGTTTGATGGACTGTATTAGGTTGATGGACTGTATTAGTTTGATGGACTGTATCAGTTTGAATGATTATATTAGTTTGATGGACTGTGTTAGTTGGATGGGCTGTATTAGTTTGATGGACTCTATTAGTTTGATGGACCGTATTAGTTTAAGCGACTGCATTAGTTGGATGAACTGTATTAGTTTGATGGGCTGTATTAGTTTGAGGGACTGCATTAATTTGATGGACTGTATCAGTTTGATGGACTGTATTCGTTTGAGGGACTGTATTAGTTTGATGGGCTGTATTAATTTGATGGACTGTATCAGTTTGATGGACCGTATTAGTGTGAGGGTCTGTACAGGTTTGATGGACTATATTAGTTTGATGGACTGCATTAGTTTGATGGAATGTATTAGTTTGATGGACTGTATCAGTTTGATGGGCTGTATTAGTTTGATGGACTGTATTAGTTTGAGGGGCATTATTAGTTTGATGGACTGTATTAGGTTGATGGACTGTATTAGTTTGATGGACTGCATTAGTTTGATGGACTGCATCAGTTTCATAGACTGTATTTTTTTGAGGGACTGTATTAGTTTGAGAGACTGTCTTAATTTGATGGGCTGTATTAGTTTGATGGACCGTATTAGTTTGAATGACATTATTAGTTTGAGGGACTGTATTAGGTTGATGGACTGTATTAGTTTGATGAACTGTATTAGTTTGATGGACAGTATTAGTTTGATGGATTGTATTAGTTTGATGGGCTGTATTAATTTGAGGGACTGTATTAGTTTGATGAACTGTATCAGTTTGATGGACTGTATTATTTTGATGGACTGTATTAATTTGATGGACTGTATTAGTTTGATGGACTGTATTAGTTTGTTTGACTGTATTAGTCTGCTGGGCAGTATTAGTTTGATGGATTGTATTAGTTTGATTAACTGTATTAGTGTGATGGACTGTATTAGTTTAATCGACTGTATTAGTTTGAGGGACTGCATTAGTTTGATGGACTGTATTAGTTTGTGGATCTGTATTAGTTTGATAGACTGTATTAGTTTGATGAACTGTATTAGTTTGATGGACTGTATTAGTTTGATGGACTGTATTAGTTTGATGGACTGTATTAGTTTGATTGACTGTATTAGTTTGATGGGCTGTATTAGTTTGATGGATTGTATTAGTTTGATGAACTGTATTAATTTGACGGACTGTATTAGTGTAATCGGCTGTATTAGTTTGAGGGACTGCATTAGTTTGATGAACTGTATTAGTTTGAGGGACTGCATTAGATTGAGGGACTGTATTATTTTTTGGGACTGCATTAGTTTGATGAACTGTATTAGTTTGATGGACTGTATTAATTTGATGGACTGTATTAGTTTGATGGACTGTAATAGTTTAATCGTCTGTATTAGTTTCAGGGACTGCATTAGTTTGATGAACTGTATTAGTTTGATGGGCTGTATTAGTTTGAGGGACTGCGTAATTTGAGGGAATGTATTAGTTTGATGAACTGTATGAGTTTGAGGGACTGCATTAGTTTGATGGACTCTATCAGTTTGATAGACTGTAATTTTTTGAGGGACTGTATTAGTTTGAGGGACTGTATTAGTTTGATGGGCTGTATCAGTTTGATGGATTGTATTTTTTTGATGGACTGTATTAGTTTGATGGACTGTAATAGTTTGATGGACTGTATTTGTTTGATTGACTGTATTTGTTTGATGGGCTGTATTATTTTGATGGATTGTATTAGTTTGATGAACTGTATTAGTTTGACTGACTGTATAAGTTTAATCGGCTGTATTAGTTTGAGAGACTGCATTAGTTGGATGAACTGTATTAGTTTGAGGGACTGCATTATTTTGAGCGACTGTATTAGTTTGAGGGACTGCATTAGTTTGATGAACTGTATTAGTTTGATGGACTGTATTAATTTGATGGTCTGTATTAGTTTCAGGGTCTGTATTAGTTTGATGGACAGTATTAGTTTGATGAACTGTATTAGTTTGATGAACTGTATTAGTTTGATGGACTGTATTAGTTTGATGGACTGTGTTAGTTTGATGGACTGTATTAGTTTGAGCGTCTTTATTAGTTTGATGGATAGTATTAGTTTGATGATCTGTATTAGTTTGATGGACTGTATTAGTTTGATGAACTGTATTAGTTTGATGGACTTTATTAGTTTGATGGACTGTATTAGTTTGATGGACTGTATCAGTTTGATGGGCTGTATTAGTTTGATGGACTGTATTAGTTTGAGGGACATTATTAGTTTGATGGACTGTATTAGGTTGATGGACTGTATTAGTTTGATGGACTGTATTAGTTCAGTCGGCTGTATTAGTTTGAGGGACTGCATTAGTTTGATGAACTGTATTAGTTTGATGGGCTGTATTAGTTTGAGGGACTGCATTAGTTTGAGGGAATATATTAGTTTGATGGGCTGTATCAGTTTGATGGACTGTATTTTTTGATGGACTGTATTAGTTTGATGGACTGTATTAGTTTGATGGACTGTATTAGTTTGATTGACTGTATTAGTTTGATGGGCTGTATTAGTTTGATGGATTGTATTAGTTTGATGAACTGTATTAGTTTGACGGACTGTATTAGTTTAATCGGCTGTATTAGTTTCAGGGACTGCATTAGTTGAATGAACTGTATTAGTTTGAGGGACGGCATTAGTTTGAGGGACTTTATTAGTTTGAGGGACTGCATTAGTTTGATGAACTGCATTAGTTTGATGGACTGTATTAATTTGATGAACTGTATTAGTTTGTGGGTCTGTATTAGTTTGATGGACAGTATTAGTTTGATGAACTGTATTAGTTTGATGAACTGCATTAGTTTGATGAACTGTATTAGTTTGATGGACTATATTAGTTTGATGGACTGTGTTAGTTTGATGGACTGTATTAGTTTGACGGTCTGTATTAGTTTGATGGACAGCATTAGTTTGATGATCTGTATTAGTTTGATGGACTGTATTAGTTTGATGAACTGTATTAGTTTGATGGACTTTATTAGTTTGATGGACTGTATTAGTTTGATGGACTGTATCAGTTTGATGGGCTGTATTAGTTTGATGGACTGTATTAGTTTGAGGGGCATTATTAGTTTGATGGACTGTATTAGGTTGATGGACTGTATTAGTTTGATGGACTGCATTCGTTTGATGGACTGTATCAGTTTCATAGACTGTATTTGTTGAGGGACTGTATTAGTTTGAGAGACTGTATTAATTTGATGGACTGTATTAGTTTGATGGACCGTATTAGTTTGAATGACATTATTAGTTTGAGGGACTGTATTAGGTTGATGGACTGTATTAGTTTGATGAACTGTATTAGTTTGATGGACAGTATTAGTTTGATGGTTTGCATTAGTTTGATGGGCTGTATTAATTTGAGGGACTGTATTAGTTTGATGAACTGTATCAGTTTGATGGACTGTATTATTTTGATGGACTGTATTAATTTGATGGACTGCATTAGATTGAGGTACTGCATTAGTTTGAGGGACTGCATTAGTTTGATGAACTGTGTTAGTTTGATGGACTGTATTAATTTGATGGACTGTATTAGTTTGATGGACTGTAATAGTTTAATCGGCTGTATTAGTTTGAGGGACTGCATTTGTTTGATGAACTGTATTAGTTTGATGGGCTGTATTTGTTTGAGGGACTGCGTAATTTGAGGGAATGTATTAGTTTGATGAACTGTATTAGTTTGAGGGACTGCATTAGTTTGATGGACTCTATCAGTTTGATAGACTGTAATTTTTTGAGGGACTGTATTAGTTTGAGGGACTGTATTAGTTTGATGGGCAGTATCAGTTTGATGGACTGTATTTTTTTGATGGACTGTATTAGTTTGATGAACTGTATTCGTTTGATGAACTGTATTTGTTTGATTGACTGTATTAGTTTGATGGGCTGTATTAGTTTGATGGATTGTATTAGTTTGATGAACTGTATTAGTTTGACGGACTGTATTAGTTTAATCGGCTGTATTAGTTTGAGGGACTGCATTAGTTGGATGAACTGTATTAGTTTGAGGGACTGCATTCGTTTGAGGGACTGTATTAGTTTGAGGGACTGCATTAGTTTGATGAACTGTATTAGTTTGATGGACTGTATTAATTTGATGGACTGTATTAGTTTCAGGGTCTGTATTAGTTTGATGGACAGTATTAGTTTGATGAACTGCATTAGATTGATGAACTGTATTAGTTTGATGGACTGTATTAGTTTGATGGGCTCTGTTAGTTTGATGGACTGTATTAGTTTGAGGGTCTGTAGTGGTTTGATGGACAGTATTAGTTTGATGATCTGTATTAGTTTGATGGACTGTATTAGTTTGATGAACTGTATTAGTTTGATGGACTGTATTAGTTTGATGGGCTGTATCAGTTTGATCGGCTGTATTTTTTTGATGGACTGTATTAGTTTGATGTACTGTATTAGTTTGATGGGCTGTATTAGTTTGATGGATTGTATTAGTTTGATGAACTGTATTAATTTGACGGACTGCATTAGTTTGAGGGACATTATTAGTTTGATGGACTGTATTAGGTTGATGGACTGTATTAGTTTGATGGACTGTATTAGTTTAATCGGCTGTATTAGTTTGAGGGACTGCATTAGTTGGATGAACTGTATTAGTTTGAGGGACTGCATTAGTTTGAGGGACTGTATTAGTTTGAGGGACTGCATTAGTTTGATGAACTGTATTAGTTTGATGGACTGTATTAATTTGATGGACTGTATTAGTTTCAGGGTCTGTATTAGTTTGATGGACAGTATTAGTTTGATGAACTGCATTAGATTGATGAACTGTATTAGTTTGATGGACTGTATTAGTTTGATGGACTGTATTAGTTTGATGGGCTGTATTAGTTTCATGGACTGTATTGGTTTGAGGGACTTTATTAGTTTGATGGACTGTATTAGGTTGATGGACTGTATTAGTTTGATGGACTGTATCAGTTTGAATGATTATATTAGTTTGATGGACTGTGTTAGTTGGATGGGCTGTATTAGTTTGATGGACTCTATTAGTTTGATGGACCGTATTAGTTTGAGCGACTGCATTAGTTTGATGAACTGTATTAGTTTGATGGGCTGTATTAGTTTGAGGGACTGCATTAATTTGATGGACTGTATCAGTTTGATGGACTGTATTCGTTTGAGGGACTGTATTAGTTTGATGGGCTGTATTAATTTGATGGACTGTATCAGTTTGCTGGACCGTATTAGTGTGAGGGTCTGTACAGGTTTGATGGTCTATATTAGTTTGATGGACTGCATTAGTTTGATGGAATGTATTAGTTTGATCGACTGTATCAGTGTGATGGGCTGTATTAGTTTGATGGACTGTATTAGTTTGAGGGGCATTATTAGTTTGATGGACTGTATTAGGTTGATGGACTTTATTAGTTTGATGGACTGCATTAGTTTGATGGACTGCATCAGTTTCATAGACTGTATTTTTTGAGGGACTGTATTAGTTTGAGAGACTGTATTAATTTGATGGGCTGTATTAGTTTGATGGACCGTATTAGTTTGAATGACATTATTAGTTTGAGGGACTGTATTCGGTTGATGGACTGTATTAGTTTGATGAACTGTATTAGTTTGATGGACAGTATTAGTTTGATGGATTGTATTAGTTTGATGGGCTGTATTAATTTGAGGGACTGTATTAGTTTGATGAACTGTATCAGTTTGATGGACTGTATTATTTTGATGGACTGTATTAATTTGATGGACTGTATTAGTTTGATGGACTGTATTAGTTTGTTTGACTGTATTAGTCTGCTGGGCAGTATTAGTTTGATGGATTGTATTAGTTTGATTAACTTCATTAGTTTGATGGACTGTATTAGTTTAATCGACTGTATTAGTTTGAGGGACTGCATTAGTTTGATGAAGTATATTAGTTTGATGGGCTGTATTAGTTTGAGGGACTGCATTAGTTTGAGGGAATGTATTTGTTTGATGAACTGTATTAGTTTGAGGGACTGCATTAGTTTGATGGACTCTATCAGTTTGATAGACTGTATTTTTTTGAGGGACTGTATTAGTTTGAGGGACTGTATTAGTTTGATGGGCTGTATCAGTTTGATCGGCTGTATTTTTTTGACGGATTGTATTAGTTTGATGGACTGTATTAGTTTGATGGGCTGTATTAGTTTGATGGATTGTATTAGTTTGATGAACTGTATTAATTTGACGGACTGCATTAGTTTAATCGGCTGTATTAGTTTGAGGGACTGCATTAGTTTGATGAACTTTATTAGTTTGAGGGACTGAATTAGATTGAGGTACTGTATTAGTTTGAGGGACTGCATTAGTTTGATGAACTGTATTAGTTTGATGGACTGTATTAATTTGATGGACTGTATTAGTTTGATGGACTGTAATAGTTTAATCGGCTGTATTAGTTTGAGGGACTGCATTAGTTTGATGAACTGTATTAGTTTGATGGGCTGTATTAGTTTGAGGGACTGCGTAATTTGAGGGAATGCGTTAGTTTGATGAACTGTATTAGTTTGAGGGACTGCATTAGTTTGATGGACTCTATCAGTTTGATAGACTGTAATTTTTTGAGGGACTGTATTAGTTTGAGGGACTGTATTAGTTTGAAGGGCTGTATCAGTTTGATGGACTGTATTTTGTTGATGGACTGTATTAGTTTGATGGACTGTATTCGTTTGATGAACTGTATTTGTTTGATTGACTGTATTAGTTTGATGGGCTGTATTAGTTTGATGGATTGTATTAGTTTGATGAACTGTATTAGTTTGACGGACTGTATTAGTTTAATCGGCTGTATTAGTTTGAGGGACTGCATTAGTTGGATGAACTGTATTAGTTTGAGGGACTGCATTCGTTTGATGAACTGTATTAGTTTGAGGGACAGCATTAGTTTGATGGACTGTATCAGTTTGATAGACTGTATTTTTTTGAGGGACTGTATTAGTTTGAGAGACTGTATTAGTTTCATGGACTGTATTAGTTTGATGGACTGTATCAGTTTGATGGACTGCATTAGTTTGATGGACTGTATTAGTTTGATGGGCTGTATTAGTTTGATGGACTGTATTAGTTTGATGGACTGTATTAGTTTGAGCGACTGCATTAGTTTGATGAATTGTATTAGTTTGATGGGCTGTATTAGTTTGAGGGACTGCATTAGTTTGATGGACTGTATCGGTTTGATTGACTGTATTCGTTTGAGGGATTGTATTAGTTTGAGGGACTGTATTTGTTTGATGGGCTGTATTAGTTTGATGGACTGTATTTGTGTGAGGGTCTGTATAAGTTTGATGGACTGTATTAGTTTGATGGGCTGTATTAGTTTGAGGGACTGCATTAGTTTGATGAACTGTATTTGTTTGACGGACTGTATTAGTTCGATTGACTATATTAGTTTGATGGGCTGCATTAGTTTGATGGAATGCATTAGTTTGATAGACTGTATTAGTTTGATGAACTGTATTAGTTTGAGGGACAGCATTAGTTTGATGGACTGTATCAGTTTGAGGGACTATACTGGCTTGATGGCCTGTATTAGTTTGATGGACTGTATTAGTTTCTGGGACATTATTAGTTTGATGGACTGTATTAGGTTGATGGACTGTATTAGTTTGATGAACTGTATTAGTTTGATGGACTGTATTAGTTTGATGGATTGTATTAGTTTGATGGGCTGTATTAATTTGATGGACTGTAATAGTTTGATGAACTGTATCAGTTTGATTGACTGTATTAGTCTGATGGGCTGTATTAGTTTGATGGATTGTATTAGTTTGAGGGACTGCATTAGTTTGATGGACTCTATCAGTTTGATAGACTGTATTTTTTTGAGGGACTGTATTAGTTTGAGGGACGGTATTAGTTTAATGGGCTGTATCAGTTTGATGGACTGTATTTTTTTGACGGACTGTATTAGTTTGATGGACTGTATTAGTTTGATTGACTGTATTAGTTTGATGGGCTGTATTAGTTTGATGGATTGTATTAGTTTGATGAACTGTATTAGTTTGACGGACTGTATTAATTTAATCGGCTGTATTAGTTTGAGGGACTGCATTAGTTTAATGAACTGTATTAATTTGAAGGACTGCATTAGTTTGAGGGATTGTTTTAGTTTGAGGGACTGCATTAGTTTGGTGAACTATATTAGTTTGATGGACTGTATTAATTTGATGGACTATATTAGTTTGAGGGTCTGTATTAGTTTGATGGACAGTATTAGTTTGATGAACTGTATTAGTTTGATGGACTGCATTAGTTTGATGAACTGTATTAGTTTGATGGACTGTATTAGTTTGATGGACTGTATTAGTTTGAGGGCCTGTATTAGTTTGATGGACAGTATTACTTTGATGATCTGTATTAGTTTGATGGACTGTATTAGTTTGATGAACTGTATTAGTTTGATGGACTTTATTAGTTTGATGGACTGTATTAGTTTGAGGGTCTGTATTAGTTTGATGGATTGTATTATTGATGGGCTGTATTAGTTTGATGAACTGTATTTGTTTGATGGACTGTGTTTGTTTGATGAACTGTATTAGTTTGATGAACTATTAGTTTGATGGACTGTATTAGTTTGATGGACTGTATCAGTTTGATGGGCTGTATTAGTTTGATGGACTGTATTAGTTTGAGGGACATTATTAGTTTGATGGACTGTATTGGTTGATGGACTGTATTAGTTTGATGGACTGTATTAGTTTAATCGGCTGTATTAGTTTGAGGGACTGCATTAGTTTGATGAACTTTATAGTTTGATGGGCTGTATTAGTTTGAGGGACTGCATTAGTTTGAGGGAATGTATTAGTTTGATGAACTGTATTAGCTTGTTGGACTGTATTAGTTTGATGGACTGTATTAGTTTGATGGACTGTATCAGTTTGAATGATTATATTAGTTTGATGGACTGTGTTAGTTTGATGGACTGTATTAGTTTGATGGACTGTATCAGTTTGATGGACTGTATTAGTTTGATGGACTGTATTAGTTTGATGATCTGTATCAGTTTGATGGACTGTATTAGTTTGATGGACTGTATTAGTTTGATGGGCTGTATTAGTTTGATGGACTGTATTAGTTTGATGGACTGTATTAGTTTGAGCGACTGCATTAGTTTGATGAACTGTATTAGTTTGATGGGCTGTAGTAGTTTGAGGGACTGCGTTAGTTTGATGGACTGTATCAGTTTGATGGACTGTATTCGTTTGAGGGATTGTATTAGTTTGAGGGACTGTATTAGTTTGATGGGCTGTATTAGTTTGATGGACTGTATCAGTTTGATGGACTCTATTAGTGTGAGGGTCTGTATAAGTTTGATGGACTGTATTAGTTTTGTGGACTGTATTAGTTTGAGGGACTGTATTAGTTTGATGGACTGTATCAGTTTGATGGACTGTATTAGTTTGAGGGACTGTTTTAGTTTGAGGGTCTGTATTAGTTTGATGGACTGTATTAGATTGAGGGACTGCATTAGTTTGAGGGACTGTATTAGTTTGAGGGACTACATTTGTTTGATGAACTATATTAGTTTGATGGACTGTATTAGTTTGATGGACCGTATTAGTTTGATGGACTGTATTAGTGTGAGGGTCTGTATTAGTTTGATGGACAGCATTAGTTTGATGAACTGTATTAGTTTGATGGACTGCATTAGTTTGATGATCTGTATTAGTTTAATGGACTGTATTAGTATGATGGACTGTATTAGTTTGATGGACTCTATTAGTTTAATCGGCTGTATTAGTTTGAGGGACTGCATTAGTTTGATGAACTGTATTAGTTTGATGGGCTGTATTAGTTTGAGGGACTGCATTAGTTTGAGGGAATGTATTAGTTTGATGAACTGTATTAGCTTGATGGACTGTATTAGTTTGATGGACTGTATTAGTTTGATGGGCTGTATTAATTTGATGGAATGTATTAGTTTGATGGACTGTATTAGTTTGATGGGCTGTATTAGTTGGATGGACTGTATTAGTTTGAGGGACTTCATTAGTTTGATGGACTGTATTAGGTTGATGGACTGTATTAGTTTGATGGAGTGTATCAGTTTGAATGATTATATTAGTTTGATGGACTGTGTTAGTTTAATGACTGTATTAGTTTGATGGACTGTATCAGTTTGATGGACTGTATTAGTTTGGTGGACTGTATTAGTTTGATGGACTGTATCAGTTTGATGGACTGTATTAGTTTGATGGACTGTATTAGTTTGATGGGCTGTATTAGTTTGATGGACTGTATTGGTTTGATGGACTCTATTAGTTTGAGCGACTGCATTAGTTTGATGAACTTTTTTAGTTTGATGGGCTGTATTAGTTTGAGTGCCTGCATTAGTTTGATGGACTGTATCAGTTTGATGGACTGTATTCGTTTGAGGATCAGTATTAGTTTGAGGGACTGTATTAGTTTGAGGGTCTGTATTAGTTTGATGGACTGTATTAGTTTGATGGACTGTATTAGTTTGAGGGACTGTATTAGTTTGAGGGTCTGTATTAGTTTGAGGGTCTGTATTAGTTTGATGGACTGTATTAGTATGAGGGTCTGCATTAGTTTGAGGGACTGTATTTGTTTGAGGGACTGCATTAGTTTGATGAACTGTATTAGTTTGATGGACTGTATTAGTTTGATGGACCGTATTAGTTTGATGGACTGTATTAATTTGAGGGTCTGTATTAGTTTGAGGTGTTGTATTAGTTTGACGGACTGTATTCGTTTGAAGGACTGTATTTGTTTGCGGGACTGTAATATTTTGATGGACATTTTTTAGTTTGATGGACTGTATTAGTTTGATGGACTGTATTAGTTTGAGGGTCTGTATTAATTTGAGTGAGTGTATTAGTTTGAGGGTCTGTATTAGTTTGAGAGACTATTATTTTGAGGGACTGTTTTAATTTGAAGGACTGTATTTGTTTGAGAGATTGTATTGGATTGATGGATTGTATTAGATTGAGGGACTTTATTTGTTTGATGGATTGTATTAGTTTAATGGACTGTTTTATTTAAAGGGGTTGTATTAGTTAGAGGAACTGTCTTAGTTTCACGGGCTTTAATACTTTGAGGTACTGTATTACTTTGAGTGAGTGTATTAGTTGGAGGGGATGTATGAGTTTGATGGACTGTATTAGTGTGAGGGACTGTATTAGTGTGAGGGACTGTATTAGTGTGAGGGACTGTATTAGTGTGATGGCCTTTATTAGTTTGAGGGACTTTATTTGTTTGGAGGACTGTTTTAGTTTGAGGGTCTGTATTAGTTTTATTGGCTGCATTAGTTTGAGGGTCTGTATCAGTTTATTGAATTGTATCAGTTTGATGTACTATATTTGTTTGTTGTACTATTTCAGTTTGATGGGCTGTATTAGTTAGAGGGACTGTATTAGATTCACGGGCTGTATTAGTTTGAGGGACTGTATTTGTTTGATGGACTGTATTATTTTAACGGACTGTGTTAGTTTGAGGGACGATATTAGTTTGATGGACAGTATTAGTTTGATGGACTGTGTTAGTGTGAGGGACTGTATTATTGCGATGGCCTTTATTCGTTTGAGGGACTGTATTTGTTTGGTGGACTGTTTTAGTTTGAGGGTCTGTATTAGTTTGAGGGACTGTATTAGTTTGAGGGACTGTATTGTTTGAGGGACTGTATTAGTTTGAGGGACTGTCTTAGTTTGAGGGACTGTATTAGTTTGAGGGACTGTATTTGTTTGAGGGAATGTATTTGTTTGAGGGACTGTATTAATTTGATGGATGATATTTGATTGATGGACTGTATTAGTTTGATGGACTGTATTAGTGTGTGGGACTGTATTAGTGTGATGGCCTTTATTAGTTTGAGGGACTGTATTTGTTTGATGGACTGTTTTCGTTTGAGGGTCTGTATTAGTTTAATGGACTGTATTAGTTTGAGGGTCTGTATTAATTTGATGGATGATATCAGATTGAGGGACTGTAATAGTTTGATGGACATTTTTTAATTTGATGGACTGTTTTAGTTTCAGGGGATGTATAGGTTTGAGGGATTGTATTAGTTTGATGGGCTGTCTGAGTTTGATGAACTGTATTAGTTTGATGGACTGTGTTCGTTTGAGGGACTATATTAGTTTGATGGACATTATTAGTTTGATGGACTGTGTTAGCGTGAGGGACTGTATTGGTGTGATGGCCTGTATTAGTTTGAGGGACTGTATTTGTTTGGTGGACTGTTTTCGTTTGAGGGACTGTATTTGTTTGAGGGACTGTAATAGTTTGATGGACATTTTTTAGCTTGATGGGCTTTATTTGTTTGATGGACTGTATTAGTTTGATGGACTGTATTAGTTTTAGGGTCTGTATTAATTTGATGGATGATTTCAGATTGATGAACTGTATTAGTTTGTTGGACTGTATTAGTTTGAGGGACTGTATTAGTTTGAGCGGCTGTATTAGTTTCAGGGGTTGTATAGGTTTGAGGGATTGTATTAGTTGGAGGGGCTGTATGAGTTTGATGGACTGTATTAGTTTGATGGACTTTATTAGTTTGATGGACTGTATTAGTTTGACGGACTGTGTTCGTTTGAGGGACTATATTAGTTTGATGGAGATTATTAGTTTGATGGACTGTGTTAGCGTGAGGGACTGTATTTGTGTGATGGCCTTTATTAGTTTGAGGGACTGTATTTGTTTGGTGGACTGTTTTCGTTTGAGGGTCTGTATTAGTTTAATGGGCGGAATTAGTTTGAGGGTCTGTATTAATTTGATGTACTGTATTAGTTTGTTGTACTGTATTAGTTTGATGGACTGTATTAGTTTGATTGACTGTATTCGTTTAATCGACTGTATTAGTTTGAGGGACTGTATTAGTTTCAGTGGCTGTATACGTTTGAGGGACTGTATTAGTTTGAGGGTCTATTAGTTTGAGAGACGGTATTATTGTGAGGGACTGTATTAATTTGAAGGACTGTATTTGTTTGAGGGACTGTATTAGTTTAATGGACTCTTTTAGTTTGATGGGTTGTATTAGTTAGAGGGACTGTCTTAGTTTGAGGTGCTGTATCAGTTTGAGGGACTGTATTAGTTTGAGGCGGTGTATAATTTTGAGTGACAGTAGTAGGTATATGGACTGTATTAGTTTGAGGGACTGTATTAGTTTGATGGACTGTATTAGTTTGATGGACTGTATTTGTTTGAGGGACTGTAATAGTTTGATGGACATTTTTTAGTTTGATGGGCTTTATTTGTTTGATGGACTGTATTAGTTTGATGGACTGTATTAGTGTTTTGGCATTTATTAGTTTGAGGGACTGTATTTGTTTGGTGGACTGTTTTCGTTTGAGGGTCTGTATTAGTTTAATGCACTGTATTAGTTTGAGGGTCTGTATTAATTTGATGGATGATATTTGATTGATGAACTGTATTAGTTTGATGGACTGTATTAGTGTGCGGGACTGTATTCGTGTGATGGCCTTTATTAGTTTGAGGGACTGTATATGTTTGGCGGACTGTTTTCGTTTGAGGGTCTATTAGTTTAATGGACTGTATTAGTTTGAGGGACTGCATTAATTTGATGGATGATATCAGATTGATGAACTGTATTAGTGTGAGGGACTGTATTAGTGTGAGGGGCTGTATTAGTGTGAGGGACTGTATTAGTTTGATGGACTGTTTTAGTTTCAGGGGATGTATAGGTTTGAGGGATTGTATTAGTTGGAGGGGCTGTATGAGTTTGATGGACTGGATTAGTTTGATGGACTGTGTTCGTTTGAGGGACGATATTAGTTTGATTGACATTATTAGTTTGATGGACTGTGTTAGCGTGAGGGACTGTATTGGTGTGATGGCCTTTTTAGTTTGAGGGATTGTATTTGTTTGGTGGACTATTTTCGTTTGAGGGACTGTATTTGTTTGAGGGACTGTAATAGTTTGATGGACATTTTTTAGCTTGATGTGCTTTATTTGTTTGAAGGACTGTATTAGTTTTACGGTCTGTATTAATTTGATGGATGATATCAGATTGATGAACTGTATTAGTTTGATGGACTGTATTAGTGTGAGGGACTGTATTAGTGTGAGGGACTGTATTAGTGTGAGGGACTGTATTAGTGTCATGGACTTTATTTGTTTGATGGACTGTTTTAGTTTGAGTGGCTGTATTAGTTTGAGCGGCTGTATTAGTTTGAGGGGTTGTATAGGTTTGAGGGATTGTATGAGTTTGATGGACTTTATTAGTTTGATTGACTGTATTAGTTTGACGGACTGTGTTCGTTTGAGGGACTATATTAGTTTGATGGACATTATTAGTTTGATGGACTGTGTTAGCGTGAGGGACTGTATTCGTGTGATGGCCTTTATTAGTTTGAGGGACTGTATTTGTTTGGTGGACTGTTTTCGTTTGAGGGTCTGTATTAGGTTAATGGGCGGAATTAGTTTGAGGGTCTGTATTAGTTTGATGGATTGTATTAATTTGATGTACTGTATTAGTTTGTGGTACTGTCTTAGTTTGATGGACTGTATTAGTTTGATTGACTATTAGTTTAATCGACTGTGTTAGTTTGATGGACTCTTTTAGTTTGATGGACTGTTTTAGTTTCAGAGAATTTATTAGTTTAATGGACTATAATAGTTTGAGGGTCTGTATTAGTTTGAGGAACTGTTTTAGTTTGAGGGCCTTTATTAGTTTGAGGTTCTGTCTTAGTTTGAGGGACTGTATTAGTTGGAGTGCATGTATTAGTTTGATGGACTGAATTAGTTTGATGGACTGAATTAGTTTGAGGAACTGTATTAGTGGGATGGACTTTATTTGTTTGATGGACTGTATTAGTTTGATGGACTGTTTTAGTTTGAGTGGCTCTATTAGTTTGAGGGGCTGCATTACTTTGAGGGTCTGTATTAGTTTGAGAGACTTTATTATTTTGAGGGACTGTATTAATTTGAAGGACTGTATTTGTTTGAGAGACTGTATTGGATTGATGGATTGTATTATATTGAGGGACTTTATTTGTTTGATGGACTGTATTAGTTTAATGGACTGTTTTAGTTTGAGGGGTTGTATTAGTTCGAGGGACTGTCTTAGTTTCACGGGCTGTATAAGTTTGAGGGTCTGTATTACTTTGAGGGACTGTTTTTGTTTGACGGCCTTTATTAGTTTGAGGTTCTGTATTAGTTTGAGGGACTGTATTAGTTGGAGGGGATGTATTAGTTTGATGGACTGTATTAGTTTGATGGACTGTATTAGTTTGAGGGACATTATTAGTGATGGACTGTATTAGTTTGATGGAATGTATTAGTGTGCGGGACTGTATTTGTCTGATGGACATTATTTGTTTGATGGACTGTATTAGTTTGATGGACAGTTTTAGTTTGAGTGGCTATATTAGTTTGAGGGGCCGTATTAGTTTCAGGGGCTGTATTTGTTTGGTGGACTGTTTTAGTTTGAGAGTCTGTATTAGTTTAATGCGCTGAATTAGTTTGAGGGGCTGTATTCGTTAGAGGGACTGTATTAGTTTCACGGGCTATATAAGTGTGAGGGACTGTATTAGTTTAAGGGACTGTGATAGTTTGAGTGCCTTCATTAGTTTGAGGTTCTGTATTAGTTTGAGGGATTGTATTAGTTGGAGGGCTGTATTAGTTTGACGGACTGTGTTCGTTTGAGGGATTATATTAGTTTGATGGACATTATTTGTTTTAATGGACTATGTTAGCGTGAGGGACTGTATTAGTGTGATGGCCTTTATTAGTTTGAATGAGTGTATTTGTTTGGTGGACTGTTTTCGTTTGAGGGTCTGTATTAGGTTAATGGGCTGAATTAGTTTGATGGATTGTATTAGTTTGATGGATTGTATTAGTTTGATGTACTCTATTAGTTTGTTGTACTGTATTAGTTTGTTGTACTGTATTAGTTTGATGGAATGTATTAGTTTGATGGAATGTATTAGTTTCAGAGAATGTATTAGTTTAATGAACTGCAATAGTTTGAGGGTCTGCATTAGTTTGAGGGACTGCATTAGTTTGAGGAACTGTATTAGTTTGAGGGGCTGTATTAGTTTGAGGGGCTGTATTAGTTTGAGGGGCTGTATTAGTTTGAGGGGCTGTATTAGTTTGAGGGGCTGTATTAGTTTGAGGGGCTGTATTAGTTTGAGGGGCTGTATTAGTTTGAGGGACTGTATTAGTTTGATGGACTGTATTAGTTTGACGGACAGTTTTAGTTTGAGGCACTGTATTAGTTTGAGGGACTGTATTAATTTGTGGGATTTTATTAGTGATGGACTGTATTACTTTGATGGACTGTTTTAGTTTGAGTGGCTATATTTGTTTGAGGGGCTGTATTAGTTTAATGGACTGTTTTAATTTGAGGGGTTGTATTAGTTTGAGGGACTGTATTAGTTTGAGGAACTGCATTACTTTGAGAGGATGTATTAGTTTGATGGACTGTATTAGTTTGATGGACTATATTAGTTTGAGGGACTGTTTTAGTTTGAGGGGCTGTATTTGATGGACTGTATTAGTTTGAGAGACTGTAATAGTTTGATGTACATTTTTTAGTTTGGGCTTTATTAGTTTGATGGACTGTATTAGTTTGATGGACTGTATTAGTTTGAGCGTCTGTATTAATTTGCTGGATGATATCAGATTGATGAACTGTATTAGTTTGATGGGCTGTATTAGTTTGAGGGACTGCATTAATTTGATGGACTGTATCAGTTTGATGGACTGTATTCGTTTGAGGGACTGTATTAGTTTGATGGGCTGTATTAATTTGATGGACTGTATCAGTTTGCTGGACCGTATTAGTGTGAGGGTCTGTACAGGTTTGATGGTCTATATTAGTTTGATGGACTGCATTAGTTTGATGGAATGTATTAGTTTGATCGACTGTATCAGTTTGATGGGCTGTATTAGTTTGATGGACTGTATTAGTTTGAGGGGCATTATTAGTTTGATGGACTGTATTAGGTTGATGGACTGTATTAGTTTGATGGACTGCATTAGTTTGATGGACTGCATCAGTTTCATAGACTGTATTTTTTTGAGGGACTGTATTAGTTTGAGAGACTGTATTAATTTGATGGGCTGTATTAGTTTGATGGACCGTATTAGTTTGAATGACATTATTAGTTTGAGGGACTGTATTAGGTTGATGGACTGTATTAGTTTGATGAACTGTATTAGTTTGATGGACAGTATTAGTTTGATGGATTGTATTAGTTTGATGGGCTGTATTAATTTGAGGGACTGTATTAGTTGATGAACTGTATCAGTTTGATGGACTGTATTATTTTGATGGACTGTATTAATTTGATGGACTGTATTAGTTTGATGGACTGTATTAGTTTGTTTGACTGTATTAGTCTGCTGGGCAGTATTAGTTTGATGGATTGTATTAGTTTGATTAACTTCATTAGTTTGATGGACTGTATTAGTTTAATCGACTGTATTAGTTTGAGGGACTGCATTAGTTTGATGAAGTATATTAGTTTGATGGGCTGTATTAGTTTGAGGGACTGCATTAGTTTGAGGGAATGTATTTGTTTGATGAACTGTATTAGTTTGAGGGACTGCATTAGTTTGATGGACTCTATCAGTTTGATAGACTGTATTTTTTTGAGGGACTGTATTAGTTTGAGGGACTGTATTAGTTTGATGGGCTGTATCAGTTTGATCGGCTGTATTTTTTTGACGGATTGTATTAGTTTGATGGACTGTATTAGTTTGATGGGCTGTATTAGTTTGATGGATTGTATTAGTTTGATGAACTGTATTAATTTGACGGACTGCATTAGTTTAATCGGCTGTATTAGTTTGAGGGACTGCATTAGTTTGATGAACTTTATTAGTTTGAGGGACTGAATTAGATTGAGGTACTGTATTAGTTTGAGGGACTGCATTAGTTTGATG
Organism: Pristiophorus japonicus; assembly: GCF_044704955.1. Classification (NCBI taxonomy): domain Eukaryota; kingdom Metazoa; phylum Chordata; class Chondrichthyes; family Pristiophoridae; genus Pristiophorus; species Pristiophorus japonicus. The sequence goes on along the minus strand of NC_092004.1, from coordinate 6,149,869 downwards.
AACTGTATTAGTTTGATGGACTGTATTAATTTGATGGACTGTATTAGTTTGATGGACTGTAATAGTTTAATCGGCTGTATTAGTTTGAGGCACTGCATTAGTTTGATGAACTGTATTAGTTTGATGGGCTGTATTAGTTTGAGGGACTGCGTAATTTGAGGGAATGTATTAGTTTGATGAACTGTATTAGTTTGAGGGACTGCATTAGTTTGATGGACTCTATCAGTTTGATAGACTGTAATTTTTTGAGGGACTGTATTAGTGTGAGGGACTGTATTAGTTTGAAGGGCTGTATCAGTTTGATGGACTGTATTTTGTTGATGGACTGTATTAGTTTGATGGACTGTATTCGTTTGATGAACTGTATTTGTTTGATTGACTGTATTAGTTTGATGGGCTGTATTTGTTTGATGGATTGTATTAGTTTGATGAACTGTATTAGTTTGACGGACTGTATTAGTTTAATCGGCTGTATTAGTTTGAGGGACTGCATTAGTTGGATGAACTGTATTAGTTTGAGGGACTGCATTCGTTTGGTGAACTGTATTAGTTTGAGGGACAGCATTAGTTTGATGGACTGTATCAGTTTGATAGACTGTATTTTTTTGAGGGACTGTATTAGTTTGAGAGACTGTATTAGTTTGATGGACTGTATTAGTTTGATGGACTGTATCAGTTTGATGGACTGCATTAGTTTGATGGACTGTATTAGTTTGATGGGCTGTATTAGTTTGATGGACTGTATTAGTTTGATGGACTGTATTAGTTTGAGCGACTGCATTAGTTTGATGAATTGTATTAGTTTGATGGGCTGTATTAGTTTGAGGGACTGCATTAGTTTGATGGACTGTATCGGTTTGATTGACTGTATTCGTTTGAGGGATTGTATTAGTTTGAGGGACTGTATTTGTTTGATGGGCTGTATTAGTTTGATGGACTGTATCAGTTTGATGGACTGTATTTGTGTGAGGATCTGTATAAGTTTGATGGACTGTATTAGTTTGATGGGCTGTATTAGTTTGAGGGACTGCATTAGTTTGATGAACTGTATTTGTTTGACGGACTGTATTAGTTCGATTGACTATATTAGTTTGATGGGCTGCATTAGTTTGATGGAATGCATTAGTTTGATAGACTGTATTAGTTTGATGAACTGTATTAGTTTGAGGGACAGCATTAGTTTGATGGACTGTATCAGTTTGAGGGACTATACTGGCTTGATGGCCTGTATTAGTTTGATGGACTGTATTAGTTTCTGGGACATTATTAGTTTGATGGACTGTATTAGGTTGATGGACTGTATTAGTTTGATGAACTGTATTAGTTTGATGGACTGTATTAGTTTGATGGATTGTATTAGTTTGATGGGCTGTATTAATTTGATGGACTGTAATAGTTTGATGAACTGTATCAGTTTGATTGACTGTATTAGTCTGATGAGCTGTATTAGTTTGATGGATTGTATTAGTTTGAGGGACTGCATTAGTTTGATGGACTCTATCAGTTTGATAGATTGTATTTTTTTGAGGGACTGTATTAGTTTGAGGGTAGGTATTAGTTTAATGGGCTGTATCAGTTTGATGGACTGTATTTTTTTGACGGACTGTATTAGTTTGATGGACTGTATTAGTTTGATTGACTGTATTAGTTTGATGGGCTGTATTAGTTTGATGGATTGTATTAGTTTGATGAACTGTATTAGTTTGACGGACTGTATTAATTTAATCGGCTGTATTAGTTTGAGGGACTGCATTAGTTTAATGAACTGTATTAATTTGAAGGACTGCATTAGTTTGAGGGATTGTATTAGTTTGAGGGACTGCATTAGTTTGATGAACTATATTAGTTTGATGGACTGTATTAATTTGATGGACTATATTAGTTTGAGGGTCTGTATTAGTTTGATGGACAGTATTAGTTTGATGAACTGTATTAGTTTGATGGACTGCATTAGTTTGATGAACTGTATTAGTTTGATGGACTGTATTAGTTTGATGGACTGTATTAGTTTGAGGGCCTGTATTAGTTTGATGGACAGTATTACTTTGATGATCTGTATTAGTTTGATGGACTGTATTAGTTTGATGAACTGTATTAGTTTGATGGACTTTATTAGTTTGATGGACTGTATTAGTTTGAGGGTCTGTATTAGTTTGATGGATTGTATTATTGATGGGCTGTATTAGTTTGATGAACTGTATTTGTTTGATGGACTGTGTTTGTTTGATGAACTGTATTAGTTTGATGAACTATTAGTTTGATGGACTGTATTAGTTTGATGGACTGTATCAGTTTGATGGGCTGTATTAGTTTGATGGACTGTATTAGTTTGAGGGACATTATTAGTTTGATGGACTGTATTGGTTGATGGACTGTATTAGTTTGATGAACTGTATTAGTTTGATGGACTGTATTAGTTTGATGGATTGTATTAGTTTGATGGGCTGTATTAATTTGATGGACTGTAATAGTTTGATGAACTGTATCAGTTTGATTGACTGTATTAGTCTGATGGGCTGTATTAGTTTGATGGATTGTATTAGTTTGAGGGACTGCATTAGTTTGATGGACTCTATCAGTTTGATAGACTGTATTTTTTTGAGGGACTGTATTAGTTTGAGGGACGGTATTAGTTTAATGGGCTGTATCAGTTTGATGGACTGTATTTTTTTGACGGACTGTATTAGTTTGATGGACTGTATTAGTTTGATTGACTGTATTAGTTTGATGGGCTGTATTAGTTTGATGGATTGTATTAGTTTGATGAACTGTATTAGTTTGACGGACTGTATTAATTTAATCGGCTGTATTAGTTTGAGGGACTGCATTAGTTTAATGAACTGTATTAATTTGAAGGACTGCATTAGTTTGAGGGATTGTATTAGTTTGAGGGACTGCATTAGTTTGATGAACTATATTAGTTTGATGGACTGTATTAATTTGATGGACTATATTAGTTTGAGGGTCTGTATTAGTTTGATGGACAGTATTAGTTTGATGAACTGTATTAGTTTGATGGACTGCATTAGTTTGATGAACTGTATTAGTTTGATGGACTGTATTAGTTTGATGGACTGTATTAGTTTGAGGGCCTGTATTAGTTTGATGGACAGTATTACTTTGATGATCTGTATTAGTTTGATGGACTGTATTAGTTTGATGAACTGTATTAGTTTGATGGACTTTATTAGTTTGATGGACTGTATTAGTTTGAGGGTCTGTATTAGTTTGATGGATTGTATTATTGATGGGCTGTATTAGTTTGATGAACTGTATTTGTTTGATGGACTGTGTTTGTTTGATGAACTGTATTAGTTTGATGAACTATTAGTTTGATGGACTGTATTAGTTTGATGGACTGTATCAGTTTGATGGGCTGTATTAGTTTGATGGACTGTATTAGTTTGAGGGACATTATTAGTTTGATGGACTGTATTGGTTGATGGACTGTATTAGTTTGATGAACTGTATTAGTTTGATGGACTGTATTAGTTTGATGGATTGTATTAGTTTGATGGGCTGTATTAATTTGATGGACTGTAATAGTTTGATGAACTGTATCAGTTTGATTGACTGTATTAGTCTGATGGGCTGTATTAGTTTGATGGATTGTATTAGTTTGAGGGACTGCATTAGTTTGATGGACTCTATCAGTTTGATAGACTGTATTTTTTTGAGGGACTGTATTAGTTTGAGGGACGGTATTAGTTTAATGGGCTGTATCAGTTTGATGGACTGTATTTTTTTGACGGACTGTATTAGTTTGATGGACTGTATTAGTTTGATTGACTGTATTAGTTTGATGGGCTGTATTAGTTTGATGGATTGTATTAGTTTGATGAACTGTATTAGTTTGACGGACTGTATTAATTTAATCGGCTGTATTAGTTTGAGGGACTGCATTAGTTTAATGAACTGTATTAATTTGAAGGACTGCATTAGTTTGAGGGATTGTATTAGTTTGAGGGACTGCATTAGTTTGATGAACTATATTAGTTTGATGGACTGTATTAATTTGATGGACTGTATTAGTTTGAGGGCCTGTATTAGTTTGATGGACAGTATTACTTTGATGATCTGTATTAGTTTGATGGACTGTATTAGTTTGATGAACTGTATTAGTTTGATGGACTTTATTAGTTTGATGGACTGTATTAGTTTGAGGGTCTGTATTAGTTTGATGGATTGTATTATTGATGGGCTGTATTAGTTTGATGAACTGTATTTGTTTGATGGACTGTGTTTGTTTGATGAACTGTATTAGTTTGATGAACTATTAGTTTGATGGACTGTATTAGTTTGATGGACTGTATCAGTTTGATGGGCTGTATTAGTTTGATGGACTGTATTAGTTTGAGGGACATTATTAGTTTGATGGACTGTATTGGTTGATGGACTGTATTAGTTTGATGGACTGTATTAGTTTAATCGGCTGTATTAGTTTGAGGGACTGCATTAGTTTGATGAACTTTATAGTTTGATGGGCTGTATTAGTTTGAGGGACTGCATTAGTTTGAGGGAATGTATTAGTTTGATGAACTGTATTAGCTTGTTGGACTGTATTAGTTTGATGGACTGTATTAGTTTGATGGACTGTATCAGTTTGAATGATTATATTAGTTTGATGGACTGTGTTAGTTTGATGGACTGTATTAGTTTGATGGACTGTATCAGTTTGATGGACTGTATTAGTTTGATGGACTGTATTAGTTTGATGATCTGTATCAGTTTGATGGACTGTATTAGTTTGATGGACTGTATTAGTTTGATGGGCTGTATTAGTTTGATGGACTGTATTAGTTTGATGGACTGTATTAGTTTGAGCGACTGCATTAGTTTGATGAACTGTATTAGTTTGATGGGCTGTAGTAGTTTGAGGGACTGCGTTAGTTTGATGGACTGTATCAGTTTGATGGACTGTATTCGTTTGAGGGATTGTATTAGTTTGAGGGACTGTATTAGTTTGATGGGCTGTATTAGTTTGATGGACTGTATCAGTTTGATGGACTCTATTAGTGTGAGGGTCTGTATAAGTTTGATGGACTGTATTAGTTTTGTGGACTGTATTAGTTTGAGGGACTGTATTAGTTTGATGGACTGTATCAGTTTGATGGACTGTATTAGTTTGAGGGACTGTTTTAGTTTGAGGGTCTGTATTAGTTTGATGGACTGTATTAGATTGAGGGACTGCATTAGTTTGAGGGACTGTATTAGTTTGAGGGACTACATTTGTTTGATGAACTATATTAGTTTGATGGACTGTATTAGTTTGATGGACCGTATTAGTTTGATGGACTGTATTAGTGTGAGGGTCTGTATTAGTTTGATGGACAGCATTAGTTTGATGAACTGTATTAGTTTGATGGACTGCATTAGTTTGATGATCTGTATTAGTTTAATGGACTGTATTAGTATGATGGACTGTATTAGTTTGATGGACTCTATTAGTTTAATCGGCTGTATTAGTTTGAGGGACTGCATTAGTTTGATGAACTGTATTAGTTTGATGGGCTGTATTAGTTTGAGGGACTGCATTAGTTTGAGGGAATGTATTAGTTTGATGAACTGTATTAGCTTGATGGACTGTATTAGTTTGATGGACTGTATTAGTTTGATGGGCTGTATTAATTTGATGGAATGTATTAGTTTGATGGACTGTATTAGTTTGATGGGCTGTATTAGTTGGATGGACTGTATTAGTTTGAGGGACTTCATTAGTTTGATGGACTGTATTAGGTTGATGGACTGTATTAGTTTGATGGAGTGTATCAGTTTGAATGATTATATTAGTTTGATGGACTGTGTTAGTTTAATGACTGTATTAGTTTGATGGACTGTATCAGTTTGATGGACTGTATTAGTTTGGTGGACTGTATTAGTTTGATGGACTGTATCAGTTTGATGGACTGTATTAGTTTGATGGACTGTATTAGTTTGATGGGCTGTATTAGTTTGATGGACTGTATTGGTTTGATGGACTCTATTAGTTTGAGCGACTGCATTAGTTTGATGAACTTTTTTAGTTTGATGGGCTGTATTAGTTTGAGTGCCTGCATTAGTTTGATGGACTGTATCAGTTTGATGGACTGTATTCGTTTGAGGATCAGTATTAGTTTGAGGGACTGTATTAGTTTGAGGGTCTGTATTAGTTTGACGGACTGTATTAGTTTGATGGACTGTATTAGTTTGAGGGACTGTATTAGTTTGAGGGTCTGTATTAGTTTGAGGGTCTGTATTAGTTTGATGGACTGTATTAGTATGAGGGTCTGCATTAGTTTGAGGGACTGTATTTGTTTGAGGGACTGCATTAGTTTGATGAACTGTATTAGTTTGATGGACTGTATTAGTTTGATGGACCGTATTAGTTTGATGGACTGTATTAATTTGAGGGTCTGTATTAGTTTGAGGTGTTGTATTAGTTTGAGGGACTGTATTCGTTTGAAGGACTGTATTTGTTTGCGGGACTGTAATATTTTGATGGACATTTTTTAGTTTGATGGACTGTATTAGTTTGATGGACTGTATTAGTTTGAGTGTATGTATTAATTTGAGTGAGTGTATTAGTTTGAGGGTCTGTATTAGTTTGAGAGACTATTATTTTGAGGGACTGTTTTAATTTGAAGGACTGTATTTGTTTGAGAGATTGTATTGGATTGATGGATTGTATTAGATTGAGGGACTTTATTTGTTTGATGGATTGTATTAGTTTAATGGACTGTTTTATTTAAAGGGGTTGTATTAGTTAGAGGAACTGTCTTATTTTCACGGCCTTTAATACTTTGAGGTACTGTATTACTTTGAGTGAGTGTATTAGTTGGAGGGGATGTATGAGTTTGATGGACTGTATTAGTGTGAGGGACTGTATTAGTGTGAGGGACTGTATTAGTGTGAGGGACTGTATTAGTGTGATGGCCTTTATTAGTTTGAGGGACTTTATTTGTTTGGAGGACTGTTTTAGTTTGAGGGTCTGTATTAGTTTTATGGGCTGCATTAGTTTGAGGGTCTGTATTAGTTTATTGGATTGTATCAGTTTGATGTACTATATTTGTTTGTTGTACTATTTCAGTTTGATGGGCTGTATTAGTTAGAGGGACTGTATTAGATTCACGGGCTGTATTAGTTTGAGGGACTGTATTTGTTTGATGGACTGTATTATTTTAACGGACTGTGTTAGTTTGAGGGACGATATAAGTTTGATGGACAGTATTAGTTTGATGGACTGTGTTAGTGTGAGGGACTGTATTATTGCGATGGCCTTTATTCGTTTGAGGGACTGTATTTGTTTGGTGGACTGTTTTAGTTTGAGGGTCTGTATTAGTTTGAGGGACTGTATTAGTTTGAGGGACTGTATTGTTTGAGGGACTGTATTAGTTTGAGGGACTGTCTTAGTTTGAGGGACTGTATTAGTTTGAGGGACTGTATTTGTTTGAGGGAATGTATTTGTTTGAGGGACTGTATTAATTTGATGGATGATATTTGATTGATGAACTGTATTAGTTTGATGGACTGTATTAGTGTGTGGGACTGTATTAGTGTGATGGCCTTTATTAGTTTGAGGGACTGTATTTGTTTGATGGACTGTTTTCGTTTGAGGGTCTGTATTAGTTTAATGGACTGTATTAGTTTGAGGGTCTGTATTAATTTGATGGATGATATCAGATTGAGGGACTGTAATAGTTTGATGGACATTTTTTAATTTGATGGACTGTTTTAGTTTCAGGGGATGTATAGGTTTGAGGGATTGTATTAGTTTGATGGGCTGTATGAGTTTGATGAACTGTATTAGTTTGATGGACTGTGTTCGTTTGAGGGACTATATTAGTTTGATGGACATTATTAGTTTGATGGACTGTGTTAGCGTGAGGGACTGTATTGGTGTGATGGCCTGTATTAGTTTGAGGGACTGTATTTGTTTGGTGGACTGTTTTCGTTTGAGGGACTGTATTTGTTTGAGGGACTGTAATAGTTTGATGGACATTTTTTAGCTTGATGGGCTTTATTTGTTTGATGGACTGTATTAGTTTGATGGACTGTATTAGTTTTAGGGTCTGTATTAATTTGATGGATGATTTCAGATTGATGAACTGTATTAGTTTGTTGGACTGTATTAGTTTGAGGGACTGTATTAGTTTGAGCGGCTGTATTAGTTTCAGGGGTTGTATAGGTTTGAGGGATTGTATTAGTTGGAGGGGCTGTATGAGTTTGATGGACTGTATTAGTTTGATGGACTTTATTAGTTTGATGGACTGTATTAGTTTGACGGACTGTGTTCGTTTGAGGGACTATATTAGTTTGATGGAGATTATTAGTTTGATGGACTGTGTTAGCGTGAGGGACTGTATTTGTGTGATGGCCTTTATTAGTTTGAGGGACTGTATTTGTTTGGTGGACTGTTTTCGTTTGAGGGTCTGTATTAGTTTAATGGGCGGAATTAGTTTGAGGGTCTGTATTAATTTGATGTACTGTATTAGTTTGTTGTACTGTATTAGTTTGATGGACTGTATTAGTTTGATTGACTGTATTCGTTTAATCGACTGTATTAGTTTGAGGGACTGTATTAGTTTCAGTGGCTGTATACGTTTGAGGGACTGTATTAGTTTGAGGGTCTATTAGTTTGAGAGACGGTATTATTGTGAGGGACTGTATTAATTTGAAGGACTGTATTTGTTTGAGGGACTGTATTAGTTTAATGGACTCTTTTAGTTTGATGGGTTGTATTAGTTAGAGGGACTGTCTTAGTTTGAGGTGCTGTATCAGTTTGAGGGACTGTATTAGTTTGAGGCGGTGTATAATTTTGAGTGACAGTAGTAGGTATATGGACTGTATTAGTTTGAGGGACTGTATTAGTTTGATGGACTGTATTAGTTTGATGGACTGTATTTGTTTGAGGGACTGTAATAGTTTGATGGACATTTTTTAGTTTGATGGGCTTTATTTGTTTGATGGACTGTATTAGTTTGATGGACTGTATTAGTGTTTTGGCATTTATTAGTTTGAGGGACTGTATTTGTTTGGTGGACTGTTTTCGTTTGAGGGTCTGTATTAGTTTAATGCACTGTATTAGTTTGAGGGTCTGTATTAATTTGATGGATGATATTTGATTGATGAACTGTATTAGTTTGATGGACTGTATTAGTGTGCGGGACTGTATTCGTGTGATGGCCTTTATTAGTTTGAGGGACTGTATATGTTTGGCGGACTGTTTTCGTTTGAGGGTCTATTAGTTTAATGGACTGTATTAGTTTGAGGGACTGCATTAATTTGATGGATGATATCAGATTGATGAACTGTATTAGTGTGAGGGACTGTATTAGTGTGAGGGGCTGTATTAGTGTGAGGGACTGTATTAGTTTGATGGACTGTTTTAGTTTCAGGCGATGTATAGGTTTGAGGGATTGTATTAGTTGGAGGGGCTGTATGAGTTTGATGGACTGGATTAGTTTGATGGACTGTGTTCGTTTGAGGGACGATATTAGTTTGATTGACATTATTAGTTTGATGGACTGTGTTAGCGTGAGGGACTGTATTGGTGTGATGGCCTTTTTAGTTTGAGGGATTGTATTTGTTTGGTGGACTATTTTCGTTTGAGGGTCTGTATTAGGTTAATGGGCGGAATTAGTTTGAGGGTCTGTATTAGTTTGATGGATTGTATTAATTTGATGTACTGTATTAGTTTGTGGTACTGTCTTAGTTTGATGGACTGTATTAGTTTGATTGACTATTAGTTTAATCGACTGTGTTAGTTTGATGGACTCTTTTAGTTTGATGGACTGTTTTAGTTTCAGAGAATTTATTAGTTTAATGGACTATAATAGTTTGAGGGTCTGTATTAGTTTGAGGAACTGTTTTAGTTTGAGGGCCTTTATTAGTTTGAGGTTCTGTCTTAGTTTGAGGGACTGTATTAGTTGGAGTGCATGTATTAGTTTGATGGACTGAATTAGTTTGATGGACTGAATTAGTTTGAGGAACTGTATTAGTGGGATGGACTTTATTTGTTTGATGGACTGTATTAGTTTGATGGACTGTTTTAGTTTGAGTGGCTCTATTAGTTTGAGGGGCTGCATTACTTTGAGGGTCTGTATTAGTTTGAGAGACTTTATTATTTTGAGGGACTGTATTAATTTGAAGGACTGTATTTGTTTGAGAGACTGTATTGGATTGATGGATTGTATTATATTGAGGGACTTTATTTGTTTGATGGACTGTATTAGTTTAATGGACTGTTTTAGTTTGAGGGGTTGTATTAGTTCGAGGGACTGTCTTAGTTTCACGGGCTGTATAAGTTTGAGGGTCTGTATTACTTTGAGGGACTGTTTTTGTTTGACGGCCTTTATTAGTTTGAGGTTCTGTATTAGTTTGAGGGACTGTATTAGTTGGAGGGGATGTATTAGTTTGATGGACTGTATTAGTTTGATGGACTGTATTAGTTTGAGGGACATTATTAGTGATGGACTGTATTAGTTTGATGGAATGTATTAGTGTGCGGGACTGTATTTGTCTGATGGACATTATTTGTTTGATGGACTGTATTAGTTTGATGGACAGTTTTAGTTTGAGTGGCTATATTAGTTTGAGGGGCCGTATTAGTTTCAGGGGCTGTATTTGTTTGGTGGACTGTTTTAGTTTGAGAGTCTGTATTAGTTTAATGCGCTGAATTAGTTTGAGGGGCTGTATTCGTTAGAGGGACTGTATTAGTTTCACGGGCTATATAAGTGTGAGGGACTGTATTAGTTTAAGGGACTGTGATAGTTTGAGTGCCTTCATTAGTTTGAGGTTCTGTATTAGTTTGAGGGATTGTATTAGTTGGAGGGCTGTATTAGTTTGACGGACTGTGTTCGTTTGAGGGATTATATTAGTTTGATGGACATTATTTGTTTTAATGGACTATGTTAGCGTGAGGGACTGTATTAGTGTGATGGCCTTTATTAGTTTGAATGAGTGTATTTGTTTGGTGGACTGTTTTCGTTTGAGGGTCTGTATTAGGTTAATGGGCTGAATTAGTTTGATGGATTGTATTAGTTTGATGGATTGTATTAGTTTGATGTACTCTATTAGTTTGTTGTACTGTATTAGTTTGTTGTACTGTATTAGTTTGATGGAATGTATTAGTTTGATGGAATGTATTAGTTTCAGAGAATGTATTAGTTTAATGAACTGCAATAGTTTGAGGGTCTGCATTAGTTTGAGGGACTGCATTAGTTTGAGGAACTGTATTAGTTTGAGGGGCTGTATTAGTTTGAGGGGCCGTATTAGTTTCAGGGGCTGTATTTGTTTGGTGGACTGTTTTAGTTTGAGAGTCTGTATTAGTTTAATGCGCTGAATTAGTTTGAGGGGCTGTATTCGTTAGAGGGACTGTATTAGTTTCACGGGCTATATAAGTGTGAGGGACTGTATTAGTTTAAGGGACTGTGATAGTTTGAGTGCCTTCATTAGTTTGAGGTTCTGTATTAGTTTGAGGGATTGTATTAGTTGGAGGGCTGTATTAGTTTGACGGACTGTGTTCGTTTGAGGGATTATATTAGTTTGATGGACATTATTTGTTTTAATGGACTATGTTAGCGTGAGGGACTGTATTAGTGTGATGGCCTTTATTAGTTTGAATGAGTGTATTTGTTTGGTGGACTGTTTTCGTTTGAGGGTCTGTATTAGGTTAATGGGCTGAATTAGTTTGATGGATTGTATTAGTTTGATGGATTGTATTAGTTTGATGTACTCTATTAGTTTGTTGTACTGTATTAGTTTGTTGTACTGTATTAGTTTGATGGAATGTATTAGTTTGATGGAATGTATTAGTTTCAGAGAATGTATTAGTTTAATGAACTGCAATAGTTTGAGGGTCTGCATTAGTTTGAGGGACTGCATTAGTTTGAGGAACTGTATTAGTTTGAGGGGCTGTATTAGTTTGAGGGGCTGTATTAGTTTGAGGGGCTGTATTAGTTTGAGGGGCTGTATTAGTTTGAGGGGCTGTATTAGTTTGAGTGGCTGTATTAGTTTGAGGGGCTGTATTAGTTTGAGGGACTGTATTAGTTTGAGGGACTGTATTAGTTTGATGGACTGTATTAGTTTGACGGACAGTTTTAGTTTGAGGCACTGTATTAGTTTGAGGGACTGTATTAATTTGTGGGATTTTATTAGTGATGGACTGTATTACTTTGATGGACTGTTTTAGTTTGAGTGGCTATATTTGTTTGAGGGGCTGTATTAGTTTAATGGACTGTTTTAATTTGAGGGGTTGTATTAGTTTGAGGGACTGTATTAGTTTGAGGAACTGCATTACTTTGAGAGGATGTATTAGTTTGATGGACTGTATTAGTTTGATGGACTATATTAGTTTGAGGGACTGTTTTAGTTTGAGGGGCTGTATTTGATGGACTGTATTAGTTTGAGAGACTGTAATAGTTTGATGTACATTTTTTAGTTTGGGCTTTATTAGTTTGATGGACTGTATTAGTTTGATGGACTGTATTAGTTTGAGCGTCTGTATTAATTTGCTGGATGATATCAGATTGATGAACTGTATTAGTTTGAGGGACTGTATTAGTTTGAGGGACTGTATTCGTTTGAGGGGCTGTATTAGTTTCAGGGGCTGTATAATTTTGAGGGACTGTATTAATTTGAAGGACTGCATTTGTTTGAGGGACTGTATTGGATTGATGGACTGTTGTAGTTTGAGGGGTGGTATTAGTTAGAGGGTCTGTCTTAGTTTCACGGGCTGTATAAGATTGAGGGACTGAATTACTTTGAGGGACTGTTTTAGTTTGAGGGCCTTTATTAGTTTGTGGTTCTGTATTAGTTTGAGGGACTATTAGTTGGACAGGATGTATAAGTTTGATGGAATGTATTAGTTTGAGATGCTGTATAATTTTGAGGGACAGTGGTAGGTATATGGTCTTGTATTAGTTTGAGGGACTATATGGGTTTGAGGGACAGTATTAGTTTGATTGACTGAATTAGTTTGAGATACTGTATTTGTTGGATGGACTGTATTAGTTTGATGGACTGTTTTAGTTTGAGGGGCTGTATTCGTTTGAGGGACTGTATTAGTTTGAGATGCTGTATAATTTTGAGGGACAGTGGTAGCTATATGGACTGTATTAGTTTGATGGATTGTTTTAGTTTGAGGGGCTGTATTAGTTTGAGGGACTGTATTAGTTTGAGATGCTGTATAATTTTGAGGGACAGTAGTAGGTATATGGACTGTTTTCGTTTGAGGGACTGTGTTAGTTTACTGGACTGTATTAGTTTGAGAGACTATATGGGTTTGATGGACTGTATTAGTTTAATGGACTGAATTAGTTTGAGGTACTGTATTTGTTGGAGGGACTGTATTAGTTTGATGGACTGTATTAGTTTGATGGACTGTATTAGTTTGAGGGTCTGTATTAATTTGCTGGATGATATCAGATTGATGATCTGTATTAGTTTGATGGACTATATTAGTTTGAGGGACTGTATTAGTTTGAGGGACTGTATTAGTTTGAGGGCCTGTATTAGTTTGATGGACTGTATTAGTTTGAGGGACGTTATTCGTTTGATGGACTGCATTAGTTTGACGGACTGTGTTAGTGTGAGGGACTATATTGGTGTGATGGCCTTTATTAGTTTGAGGGATTGTATTTGTTTCGTGGACTGTTTTACTTTGAGGGTCTGTATTAGTTTAATGGGCTGAATTAGTTTGAGGGACTTTATTGTTTGATGGACTGTATTAGTTTGAGGGACTGTATTAGTTTTCTGGGGATGTATTAGTTTGAGGGGTTGTATTAGTTTGAGGGTCTGTATTAGTTTGAGGGTCTGTGTTAGTTTGAGGGTCTGTATTAGTTTGAGGGTCTGTATTAGTTTGAGGGACTGTATTAATTTGAGCTATTTTATTAGTGATGGACAGTATTAGTTTGATGGACTGTTTTAGTTTGCTTGGCTGTATTAGCTTTAGGGGCTGTATTAGTTTCAGGGGCTGTATTAATTTGAAGGACTGAATTGGATTGATGGATTGTATTAGATTAAGGGACTTTATTTGTTTGATGGACTGTATTAGTTTAATGGACTCTTAGTTTGAGGTGTTGTATTAGTTAGAGGGACTGTCTTAGTTTCACGGGCTGTATAAGTTTGAGGGACTGTATTACTTTGAGGGACTCTTTTAGTTTGAGGGACTGTATTAGTGTGAGGGACTGTATTAGTGTGAGGGACTGTATTAGTGTGAGCGACTGTATTAGTGTGAGGGACTGTATTAGTGTGAGGGACTGTATTAGTGTGAGGGACTGTATTAGTGTGAGGGACTGTATTTGTGTGAGGGACTGTATTAGTGTGATGGACTATTAGTGTGAGGGACTGTATTAGTGTGAGGGACTGTATTAGTGTGAGGGACTGTATTAGTGTGAGGGTATGTATTAGTTTGAGGGTCTGTATTAGGTTGAGGGACTGTATTCGGTTGAGGGACTGTATTAATTTGAGGGACTGTATTTGTTTGTAGGACTGTATTGGATTGATGGATTGTATTATTTGAGGGGCTTTATTTGTTTGATGGACTGTATTAGTTAGAAGGAGTGTATTAGTTTCACGTGCTGTATATGTTTGAGGGACTCTATTAGTTTGATGGACGGTTTTACTTTGATGGACTGTATTAGTTTTATGGACTGTATTAGTGTGAGGGACTGTGTTAGTTTGATGGACTGTATTAGTTTGAGGGACTGTATTGTTTGAGGGTCTGTATTAGGTTGAGGGTCTGTATTAGGTTGAGGGACTGTATTAGTTTGAGGGTCTATATTAGTTTGAGGGTCTGTATTAGTTTGAGGGTCTGTATTAGTTTGAGGGTCTGTATTAGTTTGAGGGTCTTTATTTGTTTGAGGGTCTGTATTAATTTGAGGGACTGTATTTGTTTGTAGGACTGCATTGGATTGATGGATTATATTATTTGAGGGGCGTTATTTGTTTGATGGACTGTATTAGTTAGAAGGAGTGTATTAGTTTCACGTGCTGTATATGTTTGAGGGACTCTATTAGTTTTATGGACTGTATTAGTGTGAGGGACTGTGTTAGTTTGATGGACTGTATTAGTTTGAAGGACTGTATTGTTTGATGGACTGTATTAGTTTGAGGGACTGTATTAGTTTGAGGAACTGTATTAGTTTAGGTGTCTTAATTAGTTTGAGGGAATGTATTAGTTTGATGGGCTGTATTAGTTTGAGGGACTGTATTAGTTTGATGGATGATATCAGTTTGATGGACTGTATTAGTTTCTGGGGCAGTATAGTTTGATGGAGTATATTATTTTGAGGGTCTGTATTAGTTTGATGGATTGTATTAGTTTCACGGACTTTATTTGTTTGATGGACTGTATTAGTTTGAGGGGCTGTATTAGTTAGAGGGACTGCATTAGTTTCAGGGGCTGTATAAGTTTGAGGGACTGCATTTGTTTGAGGGACTGTTTTAGTTTGAGGGACTGTTTTAGTTTGAGGGGCTTTATTAGTTTGAGGGTCTGTATTAGTTTGAGGGACTGTATTAGTTGGAGGGGCTGTATTAGTTTGATTCTTTGTTTTCGTTTGAGGGTCTGTTTTAGTTTGAGTGACTGCATTTGTTTGATGGACTTTATTTGTTTGAGGGGCTGTACTAGTTTGAGGGGCTGTATTAGTTTGAGAGACTGTATTAGTTTGAGAGACTGTATTAGTTTGAGAGACTGTATTAGTTTGAGAGACTGTATTAGTTTGAGGGATTGTTTTCGTTTGAGGGACTGTTTTAGTTTGAGGGACTTTATTAGTTTGATGAATTGTAGTAGTTTGAGCGACTATATTAGTTTGATTGAATTTATTAGCTTGCTGGACTATATTAGTGTGACGGACTGTATTATTGTGATGATCTTTATTAGTTTGAGGGACTGTATGACTGTATTAGTTTGGTGGACTGTATTAGTTTGAGAGTCTGTATTTGTTTGATGGACTGTCATAGTATGAGGGTCTGTATTAGTTTAAGTGACTGTATTAGTTTGAGGTACTGTATTCGATGAGGGACTTTATTAGTTTGACGGGCTCTATTAGTTTGAGGGTCTGTATTAGTTGAGTGTCTGTATTAGTTGAGTGTCTGTATTAGTTGAGTGTCTATTAGTTTGATGGATTGTTTTAGTTTGATGGATTGTTTTAGTTTGATGGACTATATTAGTTTGATGGACTGTATTCGTTTGATGGACTGAATTAGTTTGATGGTCTGTTTTAGTTTGATGGACTGTATTAGTTTGAGTTTCTGTATTCGTTTGATGGACAGTTTGAGTTTGATTATACTCGTTTGGTGGACTGCATTAGTTTGAGTGTCTGTTTTAAATTGATGGACTGTTTTAGTTTGATGGACTATATTAGTTTGAGGGACTGTATTAATTTGATGGACTGTATTAGTTTGATGGGCTGTATTAGTTTGAGTGTCTGTATTAGTTCGAAGGACTGTTTTAGTTTGATGGACTATATTAGTTTGATGGAATGTATTCGTTTGATGGACTGAATTAGTTTAATGGTCTGTTTTAGTTTGACGGTCTGTATTAGTTTGAGGAACTTCATTAATTTGATGGACTTTTTTAGTTTTAGGGGCTGTATTAGTTTAAGGGTCTGTATTAGTTTCAGGTACTGTAATAATTAATTGGACTGTATTAGTTTGAGCGACTGCATTAGTTTGAGGGGCTGTGTTAGTTTGACTGGAAGTATCAGCTTGAGGGGCTGCATTCGCTTGTGGAGCTGAATTGAAACAATTTATCCATTTCAATGTTTTCACTGAATTTCTGCATTTAATAAAAGCTGCTCCATCTAAGGTTGCAGTAGAGTAACATTAAGAGGGCACTCGAACATTTGGAATGTAGTTTCTGTATGGACACAGCAGAGTGAAGGTCATCAGTGGATCAATATCGTATCTAGAGAGGGGCCTGATGTTGTTTCAAACAACAATCTTTTGCTGGCAGGATAGAGAAGGCAATCTTCATTCGTTAATGGATGTAATCCAAATTGTCCTGTCTTGTTTTTTCCAATTTCCGCTCCAAATGTATTCCATCACAACAGGGACGTATCTCCAATGTCGTAATCTGTTTGTTCAAATTATAACAATAACCAATTTGAGCGATGTCGTAACGTCAATATCCCTGTGGTGATTCTGCATGGTATAATTTGAAGGCTCTGGATTGTATCGCCTTAGAGTATAATACGGGGAGATTGCCTGCAGAGCGAAAGGGCATATCGCATCACACAGAAAATGCATCTGTTTGTTCAATTTGTACTGAAAATATGCTACACGATCATTGCCGTCATCGGCGTTCCTGGTAAGTGATTTTAACCATTGAAGTTGTGTAAATCTACGTATGGACTGGTCTCTGGTTTTGCTCTGTGACTGATCATGTTAAATGTTGGTGTAGTGGTCACTGTTATACATACACACGATAAGTGATACCATTCTATTGTGCTCAATCACATCTGCAATTTGATTCCATTGCATCATCCGAATATAAACATCTGCTTGCAACAAAAAGGCTAATTGAATTATCAAGTTATTGCCGTAAGTGGAATATCGTGTTGTTTTAACAGTTCTCAGTACAGCGACTCTCTGAGAGAAGGTTTTAATGGGAGTGTGTGTCACTGTAGCATATACTCAGTGTGGGTCACTAACTGGAATGGAACACCGTACCCCAGTGAGCGTGTATTACTTGAAGTGTCTGTCACTGTAGTAAATCCTGAGTGTGAGTCATTAACCGGTGAGGAACACCGTATCCCTGTGACCATGTATTACTGAGAGTGTGTGTCAATGAATGATATACTCAGTATGGGTCACGAACCAGTGTGGAACACTGTACCCCCGTGACCATGTATTACTGGGATGTGTGTCACTGCAGGATATGCTGAGTGTGGTTCACGAGCCGATGTGGGACACTGTAAGCCAGTGACCATGAATGATTGGCGTGTGTGTCAATTAGGGATATACTGAGTGTGAGTCACTCACCAGTGAGGAACAACATACCCAAGTGACCATTTATTACTGGGAGTGTGTGTCACTGTAGGATATACAGCGTGTGAGTCACTAACCGGTGTGGAACACCGTACCCCAGTGACCATGTATTACTGGGAGTGTCTGTCACTGTAGGATAAACTGAATGTGGGTCACTAACCGTTGTGGAACACCGTACCCCAGTGACCATGTATTACTGGGAGTGTCTGTCACTGTAGGATATACTGAGCGTGGTTCACTAACCGGAATGGAATACCGTATCCCAGTGACCATGTATTACTGCGAGTGTGCGTCATTGTAGGATGTACAGAGTGTGGGTCACTAACCGGTGTGGAACAGTGCCCCCAGTTACCATGTATTAATGGGAGTGTGTGTCACTGTATCACATACTTAGTGTGGGTCACTAAACTGAATTGAACACCGTACCTCAGTGAGCATGTATTATTGGGAGTGTCTATCACTGCAGCAAATATGAGTGTGAGTCACTACCCGGTATGGAACACCGCAACCCAGTGACCATGTATTACTAGGAGTGTGTGTCACTCTTGGTTATACTCAGTATGGGTCACTAAACACTTTGGTACAGCATACACCAGTGACCATGTATTACTGGGAGTGTCTGTCACTGTAATATGTACTGAGTGCGGGTCACTAACCAGTGTGGAACACCGTGCCCCAGTGACCATGTATTACTGGGAGTGTGTGTCACTGTAGGATACACTAAGTGTAGTTCACTAGCCGATGTGGGACACTGTAACCCAGTGACCATGTATGATTGTCGTGTGTGTCAATTAGGGATAAACTGAGTGTGAGTCACGAGCCAGTGAGGAACAACATACCCAAGTGACCATGTAGTACTGGGATTGTGTGTCACTGTAGGATATAATGAGCCTGAGTCACAACAGTGTGGAACACTGTACCCCAGTGACCATGTATTACTGGGAGTGTGTGTCACTGTAGGATATACAGAGCTTGGGTCACTAACCGTTGTGGAACAGTGCCCCCAGTGATCATGTATTACGGGGTGTGTCTGTCACTGTAGGATATACTGAGCGTGCTTCACTAACCGGTGTGGAACATGGTACCACAGTAACCATGTATGACTGGGAGTGTCTGTCACTGTAGGATAAAATGAGTGTGGGTCACTAACCGATGTGGAACACCGTAACCCAGTGACCATGTATTACTGGGTGTGTGTGTCACTGTAGGATATACAGAGTGTGGGTCACTAACCGGTGTGCAACACTGTAACCCAGTGACCATGTATTACTGGGTGTGTGTTTCACTTTGGCATATCATGAGTGAGAGTCAATAACAAGTGTGGAAAACCGTATCCCAGTGACCATGTATTACTGGGATTGTCTGTCACTGCAGGATATACAGAGTGTGGGTTAGTAACCGGTGTGGAACAGTGCCTCCAGTTACCTTGTATTAATGGGAGTGTGTGTCACTGTTGCATATACTCAGGGTGGGTCACTAAGCGGAATGGAACACCGTATCCCAGTGAGCATGTATTACTGGGAGTGTGTGTCACTGCAGGATATACTCAGCGTGGGTCACTAAACGGTGTGGAACACGGTACCCCACTGAGCATGTATTAGTGGGAGTGTGTGTCACTGTTGGATTTACTGAGCGTGGTTCACTAACCGGTGTGGAACACCGCACCACAGTGACAATGTATTACTGCGTGTGTGTGTCACTGTAGGATATACAGAGTGTGGGTCACTAAACGGTGTGGAACACTGTACCCCAGTGACCATGTATTACTGGGTGTGTGTGTCACTGTAGGATATACAGAGTGTGGGTCAATAACCGGTGTGGAACACTGTAACCCAGTGACCATGTATTACTGGGTGTTTGTGTCACTGTGACATATCATGAGTGTGATCAATAAGTGAGGAACAACATAACCAAGTGACCATGTATTACTGGGAGTGTGTGTCACTGTAGCATATACTGAGTGTGGGTCACTGACCTTTGTGGAATACTATATCCCAGTGACCATGTATTACTGGGAGTGTCTGTCACTGTATGATATACTAAGCGTGGTTCACTAAACGGTGTGGAACAACATGCCGCAGTCACCATGTATTACTGGGAGTGTCTGTCACTGTAGGATATACTGAGTGTGGGTCACTAACCGGTGTGGAACACCGTATCCCAGTGACCATGTATTACTGGGAGTGTCTGTCACTGTAATATGTACTGAGTGTGGGTCACTAACCGATGTGGAACACCGTATCCCAGTGACCATGTATTACTGGGAGTGTGTGTCATTTAGTGATAAACTGAGTGTGAGTCACTAGCCAGTGTGGAAAACCGTTGCCCAGTGACCATGTATTACTGGGATTGTCTGTCACTGTATGATGTTCAGAGTGTGGGTTATTAAACGGTGTGGAACAGTGCCCCCAGTTACCTTGTATTAATGGGAGTGTGTGTCACTGTAGCATATACTCAGTGTGGGTCATTCACCAGTGTGGAACACTGTATCCCCGTGACCATGCATTACTAGGAGTGTGTGTCACTGCAGGATATATTCAGTGTGGGTCACTAACCAGTGTGGAACACTGTACCCTCGTGACCATGCATTACTGGGAGTGTGTGCCACTGTCGAATATACAGAGTGTGGTTCACTAACCGATGTGGAACACTGTAGTCCAGTGACCATGTATTACTGGGTGTGTGTGTCACTGTAGGATATACAGAGTGTGGGTCAATAACCGGTGTGGAACACTGTAACCTAGTGACTAAGTATTACTGGGTGTGTGTGGCACTGGGACATATCATGAGTGTGAGTCAATAACCAGTGTGGTAAACCGTTGCCCAGTGACCATGTATTACTGGGATTGTCCGTCACTTTAGGATGTTCAGAGTGTGGGTTATTAAACGGTGTGGAACAGTGCCCCCAGTTACCTTGTATTAATGGGAGTGTGTGTCACTGTAGCATATACTCAGTGTGGGTCACTCACCAGTGTGGAACACTGTACCCCCGTGACCATGCATTACTAGGAGTGTGTGTCACTGCAGGATATATTCAGTGTGGGTCACTAACCAGTGTGGAACACTGTACCCCCGTGACCATGCATTACTGGGAGTGTGTGTCACTGTCGGATATACTGAGTGTGTGTCTCTTACCGGTGTGGAACACCGTACCACAGTGACCATGTATTACTGGGAGTGTGTGTCACTGTCGGATGCACAGCGTGTGGGTCACTAACCGGTGTGGAACACCGTACACCAGTGACCATGTATTACTGGTGAGTGTCTATCACTGTATGATATACTGAGTGTGGGTCACTAACCTGTGTGGAACACTGTACACGAGTGACCATGTATTACTGGTGAGTGTCTATCACTGTAGGATATACTGAGTGTGGGTCACTAACCGGTGTAGAACAGTGCCCCCAGTTACCATGCATTAATGGGAGTGTGTTTCACTGTAGCATATACTCAGTGTGGGTCACTAACTAGAATGAAACACCGTACCCCAGTGAGCATGTATTACTGGGAGTATGTGTCACTGCAGGATATACTCAGTGTGGGTCACTAAACAGTGTGGAACATCGTACTCAACTGAGCATGTATTACTGGGAGTGTGTGTCACTGTAGGATATACTGATTGTGGGTCACTAACCAGTGCGGAATACTATATCCCAATGACCATGTATTAAAGGGAGTGTCTGTCACTGTCGGATATATTTAGCGTGGTTCACGAACCGGTGTGGAACACCATACCCCAGTGACCATGTACTACTGGGAGTGTCTGTCACTGTAGGATATACTGAGCGTGGATCACTAAACGGTGTGGAGCACCATACCGCAGTCACCATGTATTACTGGGAGTGTGTGTCACTGTGGGATGTCCTGAGTGTGGGTCACTAACCACTTTGGTACAGCATACACCAGTGACCATTTTTTACTGGGAGTGTATATAACTGTAGGATATACTAAGTGTGGTTCACTAGCCGATGTGGGACACTTTAACCCAGTGACCATGTATGATTGACGTGTGTGTCAATTAGGGATGTACTGAGTGTGAGTCACTAACCAGTGAGCAACAACAAACCCAAGTTATCATGTATTACTGGTATTGTGTGTCACTGTAGGATATAATGAGTCTGAGTCACAACCTGTGTGGAACTCCGTACCGCAGTGACCGTGTATTACTGGTAGTGTGTATCACTGTCGGATATACAGACTGTGGTTCACTAACCGATGTGGAACACTGTCGTCCAGTGACCATGTTTTACTGGGAGTGTTTGTCACTGTATGATATACTCAGTGTGGGTCACTAAGCGGTGTGGAACACCGTACCCCAGTGACCATGTATTACTGGGAGTGTGTGTCACTGTCGGATATACTGAGTGTGGATCTCTTACCGGTGTGGAACACCGTACCACAGTGACCATGTATTACTGCGAGTGTGCTTCACTGTAGGATGTACAGCGTGTGGGTCACTAACCGGTGTGCAACACCGTACAACAGTGACCATGTATTACTGGTGAGTGTCTATCACTGTATGTTATACTGAGTGTGGGTCACTAACCTGTGTGGAACACTGTACACCTGTGACCATGTATTACTGGGAGTGTCTGTCACTGTAGGATATACTGAGTGTGGATCACTAACCGGTGTAGAACAGTGCCCCCAGTTACCATGCATTAATGGGAGTGTGTTTCACTGTAGCATATACTCAGTGTGGGTCACTAACTAGAATGAAACACCGTACCCCAGTGAGCATGTATTACTGGGAGTATGTGTCACTGCAGGATATACTCAGTGTGGGTCACTAACAGTGTGGAACATCGTACTCAACTGAGCATGTATTATTGGGAGTGTGTGTCACTGTAGGATATACTGATTGTGGGTCACTAACCTTTGCGGAATACTATATCCCAATGACCATGTATTACAGGGAGTGTCTGTCACTGTCGGATATATTTAGCGTGGTTCACTAACCGGTGTGGAACACCATACCCCAGTGACCATGTACTACTGGGAGTGTCTGTCACTGTAGGATATACTGAGCGTGGATCACTAAACGGTGTGGAACACCATACCGCAGTCACCATGTATTACTCGGAGTATGTGTCACTGTAGGATATACTGAGTGTGGATCACTAACCGATGTGGAACACCGTACCCCAGTGACGATGTATTACTGGGAGTGTGTGTCACTGTGGGATGTACTGAGTGTGGGTCACTAGTCGATGTGGGATACTTTAACCCAGTGACCATGTATGATTGACGTGTGTGTCAATTAGGGATGTACTGAGTGTGAGTCACTAACCAGTGAGGAACAACATACCCAAGTTATCATGTATTACTGGTATTGTGTGTCACTGTAGGATATAATGAGTCTGAGTCACAACCTGTGTGGAACACCGTACCGCAGTGACCGTGTATTATTGGGAGTGTGTGTCACTGTAGGATATACAGAGTGTGGGTCACTAACCAGTGTGGAACACTGTACCCCAGTGACCATGTATTACTGGGAGTGTGTGTCAATGTTGGTTATGTTGAGTGTGTCTCTCTAACCAGTGTGTAACACCGTACACCAGTGACCATGTATTACTGGGAGTGTCTGTTACTGTAGGATATACTGAGCGTGGTTCACTAACCGGAATGGAATACCGTATCCCAGTGAGCATGTATTACTGGGAGTGTCTGTCACTGTAGGATATACAGAGTGTGGGTCACTAAACGGTGTGGAACAGTGCCCCCAGTGACCATGTATTACTGGGAGTGTATTTCACTGTAGGATATACTGAGTGTGGGTCTCCAACCGGTATGGAACACCGTACCACAGTGACCATGTATTACTGCGAGTGTGCGTCATTGTAGGATGTACAGAGTGTGGGTCACTAACCGGTGTGGAACAGTGCCCCCAGTTACCATGTATTAATGGGAGTGTGTGTCACTGTATCACATACTTAGTGTGGGTCACTAAACTGAATTGAACACCGTACCTCAGTGAGCATGTATTATTGGGAGTGTCTGTCACTGCAGCAAATCTGAGTGTGAGTCACTACCCGGTATGGAACACCGCAACCCAGTGACCATGTATTACTAGGAGTGTGTGTCACTCTTGGTTATACTCAGTATGGGTCACTAAACACTTTGGTACAGCATACACCAGTGACCATGTATTACTGGGAGTGTCTGTCACTGTAATATGTACTGAGTGTGGGTCACTAACCAGTGTGGAACACCGTGCCCCAGTGACCATGTATTACTGGGAGTGTGTGTCACTGTAGGATACACTAAGTGTAGTTCACTAGCCGATGTGGGACACTGTAACCCAGTGACCATGTATGATTGTCGTGTGTGTCAATTAGGGATAAACTGAGTGTGAGTCACGAGCCAGTGAGGAACAACATACCCAAGTGACCATGTAGTACTGGGATTGTGTGTCACTGTAGTATATAATGAGCCTGAGTCACAACAGTGTGGAACACTGTACCCCAGTGACCATGTATTACTGGGAGTGTGTGTCACTGTAGGATATACAGAGCTTGGGTCACTAACCGTTGTGGAACAGTGCCCCCAGTGATCATGTATTACGGGGTGTGTCTGTCACTGTAGCATATTCTGAGTGTGAGTCACTAACCGGTGTGGAACACCGTACCCCAGTGAACATGTATTACTGGGAGTGTCTGTCACTGTAGGATATACTGAGCGTGCTTCACTAACCGGTGTGGAACATGGTACCACAGTAACCATGTATGACTGGGAGTGTCTGTCACTGTAGGATAAAATGAGTGTGGGTCACTAACCGATGTGGAACACCGTACCCCAGTGACCATGTATTACTGGGTGTGTGTGTCACTGTAGGATATACAGAGTGTGGGTCACTAACCGGTGTGCAACACTTTAACCCAGTGACCATGTATTACTGGGTGTGTGTGTCACTTTGGCATATCATGAGTGAGAGTCAATAACAAGTGTGGAAAACCGTATCCCAGTGACCATGTATTACTGGGATTGTCTGTCACTGTAGGATGTACAGAGTGTGGGTAAGTAACCGGTGTGGAACAGTGCCTCCAGTTACCTTGTATTAATGGGAGTGTGTGTCACTGTTGCATATACTCAGGGTGGGTCACTAAGCGGAATGGAACACCGTATCCCAGTGAGCATGTATTACTGGGAGTGTGTGTCACTGCAGGATATACTCAGCGTGGGTCACTAAACGGTGTGGAACACGGTACCCCACTGAGCATGTATTAGTGGGAGTGTGTGTCACTGTTGGATTTACTGAGCGTGGTTCACTAACCGGTGTGGAACACCGTACCACAGTGACCATGTATTACTGCGTGTGTGTGTCACTGTAGGATATACAGAGTGTGGGTCACTAAAGGGTGTGGAACACTGTATCCCAGTGACCATGTATTACTGTGTGTGTGTGTCACTGTAGGATATACAGAGTGTGGGTCAATAACCGGTGTGGAACACTGTAACCCAGTGACCATGTATTACTGGGTGTTTGTGTCACTGTGACATATCATGAGTGTGAGTCGATAAATGAGGAACAATATACCCAAGTGACCATGTATTACTGGGAGTGTGTGTCACTGTAGCATATACTGAGTGTGGGTCACTGACCTTTGTGGAATACTATATCCCAGTGACCATGTATTACTGGGAGTGTCTGTCACTGTAGGATATACTACGCGTGGTTCACTAAACGGTGTGGAACAACATACCGCAGTCACCATGTATTACTGGGAGTGTCTGTCACTG